>NC_079190.1:404275724-404575724 GCF_029499605.1 Hyla sarda | reverse complement strand
TAAAATACCTGTAAGACTTATTACAACTTCATGCAACATGGAGATTATGTAGACCTGTAATATGGCTTAGGCCTCATCTTTGTATTCAGGCATATTATGTACTGTAACATTTTGACTACTACTGTATGTGTCAAATATACCTTCTGCATGGCTAGTATACTGAAAATCTCTCAATTGTCTCCACATACTTCGACTTTTTCACAAATTGACTCAATGTAATAAAGCACACTGCATAAATCTGGGAAGAGGCAGAAAGTGCATTGGAGGAAAAAAAAATTGTGGGGGAGATTTATCATTGCTTTTAGAGCATTTTTTTTTATCTATGTTTTCAGGCGCAGGCAGCATATTTAGCAACTTTTATGCATCTTTTCATATAGACAGTTTCACTCTTTTTGCTTACCCGTAGAACTTTTTCTTTTTGCCCATGCAGTGGTCACGTATTTATCATTTGCGACTTTTGTCAAAAGTCGCTATTTTGTGCGCAAAGGTACTTTTTAGGCGCAAACCTACACCACCTACCAGTAGGGGTGAGAATCACTTCTACCTTTCGCAATTCAACCTTTAACCTCTTGTGGACGACAGCATCCCACTCCCCTTCTATGACGTGCTCAGGAGCTCAGCGAGGGTTATAGCTGTGTGGTCCTGGCGGCTATCTGCCACCAGGACCTATCTCTAATGCCAGACATCACCGATCACGGTGATACCCGGCTTTAACCCCTTAGACACCGCAATCAAATTTGATTGTAGCATCTGAAATGCCGCGGCAGCTCTGTGAAATTAAATAAAAACACCTAACTTTCCAAATTCAGGACACGGGAAAGTGTCTACTTCCCTCCCTCACATGTGCCTAGAAAAAGTGTATGTGGTAGAGCTTTTCCCACCACAGTAGAGCTGCGCAAAATTCATCATCCTGCTGCACCTTCTTGATAAATAAGATGCACGCTAGTCAAACCCATCACCCAAATAAACATGGGAAAATAACTCTACCGTAGACATTCTTTGATAAATCTGGGCCTGTGTTCTCTAGAAAATGTGTAACTCTGTGAATGGGGTTTTGTAGGTACCGAAGAACTGTAAAGTGTGATCACAGTAATAAGGGAATTTTTGTTTTTCTCTTTGCAGTGTTTTTGTAAGTCATTAAAAATCCATATAGGAAGTACTGGGCTGCCTTAGATGTGCGTATCATCTCTTCATAGAGCCGCAACTCGGAGTCAGAAATTAATGAAGTCATTCAGCGATAATGTGTAAAGAGAGATCATAGAAGGCCGTCTTAAGACACTCTGTACAGGCACAAGATAAGCATTAGATGAAGACATGTTAGCAAGTGAGCCAGAGAAAATTAATGAGAGAGGTTTGAAGTAAACCAGCTTTAATATGCAGAGCAAGAGGATCCTTATTATGAATTAATAATGAGCGCTCAACAATCCTAATATCCACAGAAAGGTAAGACAGGATTAGGAAAAGGACGTGGCCATGAAGAGGTCTAGCTTAATGAAGATCATTGGCTATTCAGATGGGATAGACTGATAAAGGGGGCATGTCGATTGAGCAGGCTAAGTATACATAGCACATGGGGTATTTAAACAATCTATTTAAAGGGGAACTCCACCCCAAGACATGTTTTCCCCTATCCTTCGGATAGGGGATAACGTGTCTTGGGGCGGAGTACCCCTTTAAGGTATACATATCTATACAACCACTAGTTATGTAGTTATAGACATGTATTGGATGCTGTGCCGTCAGAAATTGCTTCTCTCCTCTCTGTCCATGTGGGCGGGCTCTTGGTCATCACAGCACTGTGCTCAACTAATCAGATGATTTTGCTCTTCTGCTCCGCTCCCCTCTCACAGCATGATGTTTCAGAAATAGAGAAGCTTCAGCTTTATCCTTTATCTCTCCCTCCTCCCTGTCTTCTATTTAATGTGTCAACCCAAAATTTTGGGGGCATTTTATTGTTGGACAGCGCACTTCATGGTCATGGTCTTTCTAACTTTCTAAACTAAATAAATATGCTTAAAATTTCTGTATTCTGACCCCTATAACTTTTTGGGGGCTGTATGAGGGCTCATTTGTTGCATTGTAATGTAAAGTATTTATTGGTACCACTTTTGCACATATATATGATATTTTGCTCCCTTTTTATTTTATTTATTTCTGGCATAGGATCTGACAAAAAATCAGCAATTTAGAATTTTAGTATTTTTTTATGTTTATGTAATTCACTGCATGGATCATAAACGTTATGTTTTAATAGTTTGGACATTTTCACTAGGGATGAGTCAATCAAATCTGACAGATCTGAATTTGTTAAGAATTTCAAGAAAAATTTGATCCGCAACGAATGCAAATATCGCCGCAATTCAATTGCATGAATCGCTTCATTAAACTCCATTTAGTGTGGTCTAGGCTCTAGGGCATCTAAAATGGCGGATTCACATGTGAGGACATGGGCCAAGGAACTCTGGGAAGGCGGGTAGGCAGGTTGACCCTGAATCACATGCAGGATGCAGCCATCTTGCGGCCAGTCACTTCAGCATTCTTTTGCAGAGAGAGAGAGAGGGACAGAGAGCAGTGTGTGTTGTGCAGAAAAGCATTTTTACAGCAGCGATTCACCTTAAGCCCAAATCCAGCCTAGAAGCATTGATAGGGATGGGAGAAAGATTGAGAGAGAAAGTGCAATTGTGGGTGTATTACACAGCGATGTTGTAGACAAATACTGTTTTAAGCTTACTGGAGCGCATTGTACTCCCCTCATAAGTGCATACCACATACGTACATCTATGTGGTGTACCATTTTGTTCCTGTTAAAGTCTTAAGGGCCTAGATACTGTGAAAGGCCAGCCAAAAGTACACACCTGCTGGTGTTGTAGACAAATACTGTTTTAAGCGTACTGGAGCGCATTGTACTCCCCTCATAAGTGCATACCACATATGCACAACTATGTGGTGTACCATTTTGTTCCTGTTAAAGTCTTAAGGGCCTAGATACTGTGAAAGGCCAGACAAATGTACACACCTGCTGGTGTTGTAGACAAATACTGTTTTAAGCATAGTGGAGCATATTGCCCTCCCCTCTTATGCGCACTAAGTATGTCAGGCAGAGAAGTTCCAGGACATGCACAGAGAAGTGGCAGAGGCCTAAATTCCTCAGGTGCAGACAGAGGTCGCAGCAGACTAGGGGCGAGTGGACGCAAGAGTCGCAGCGAGAGGTCTGAGCTCATTCTGCCACTTTATGGTCTCCTCATGCTTCCGTCACCTTCAGGCTGTCATTCAGCCGTTATATGGTCCCCTCATGCTGCCGCCAACTCCAGACTGTGTCATTCAGCCACTATAAGGTCTCCTCATGCTGACGCCAACTCTAGGCTGTGTCATTCAGCCACAATATGGTCTCCTCATGCTGCCGCCAACTCCAGGCTTTGCCATTCAGCCACTATATGGTCTTCTCATGATTCTGCCACCTCCAGGCTGTGTCATTCACCCACTATGTGGTCTCCTCATGCTGCCACCAACTCCAGGCTGTGTCGTTCCGCCACTATATGGACTCCTGTTGCTGCCGCCAACTCCAGGCTGTGTCATTCAGCCACTGTATGGTCTCCTTTTGCTGCCGCCAACTCCAGGCTGTGCTATTCAGCCACCATATGGTCCCCTCTTGCTGCCGCCAACTCCAGGCTGTGCCATTCAGCCACTATATGGTCTCCTCATGATTCTGCCACCTCCATGCTGTTTCATTCGGCAACTATATGGTCTCCTATGTGGTCTCCTCATGCTGCCACCAACTCCAGGCTGTGTCGTTCCGCCACTATATGGACTCCTGCTGCTGCCGCCAACTCCAGGCTGTGTCATTCAGCCACTGTATGGTCTCCTTTTGCTGCCGCCAACTCCAGGCTGTGCCATTCAGCCACCATATGGTCCCCTCTTGCTGTTGCCAACTCCAGGCTGTGCTAATCATCCACTATATGGTCTCATCATGCTTCCACCACCTCCAAGCTGTTTCACTATACCACCATGTGGTCTCCTCATACTGCTGCCACATGAAATAAATCTTTTTAGGTTCATGTATTTGAAATCTTCAATTTAAATGTTAAAAAAATATCTTTAATCCTTTCAATTATGAGGCCCTATGGTCTCGTCAGGCTGTTGCCACCTCCAGGCTGTGTCATTCAGGCACTATATGTCTTCTCGTGCCGCCGCCACCTCCACGCTGTGTCATTCAGACACTGTATGGTGTCCTCACGCTGCCTCCACCTCCCCGTTGGGTCATTCAGCCTTTGTATGGTCTCCTCATACTGATGCCACCTCCATGCTCTGTCATTGTGCAACTCTGGGACAGTGATTCTAATAGCGACGCCTCTAATCTGCATGTCAAACTGAATAACAGTATTATTTCACTAACCCAGCACACACCGTATGCGTGTTACAGTAAAGTAAAGTGTTCTACACCGCTATTGAGACTCTCTGTAGGCCAGAAATAGCCGTTTATAATAGAGATTTGCCACAAATAAATTCAGACCAAACCTAATTTTTACGGAAAATTCGGCTAGCCGAATCAAATTTTTCTCTAATTTCTCTAATTTCCACACTTGGTGATACCACATATGTGAGTTTATTTTATTTTTTGTGTGTTTTTAATTTATTAAATTGGAAATGGGAAGTGATTTAACTTTTAATTAGGGGAGAGGCTTATTTATATTTAAAGAGAACCTAACAGCTTGTTCATCCTATACCGGGTTAAAGTGCAGTAGAACAGCTTTAAAAATAATAAGGGTAACTAATTTATTGATTAAGTATTTCCTGAGTTCTGGTCATTAATATTTCCATTGCTATTGTGCAGCTCTGCATAATGGAGGCAAGGAGCTGGCTTGCCGAGCTCCCCTGCCTCTTCAGTATTTACTGCCTGGCCCTTGCTAAATGTGCAAACGTATTCACACTTGCGCTTTCAGATAAATGGACCTCTGGCAAGGATCCATAACCATCTGACCCCCGCATACATGTTACAGGGTTGCCCATCAGTTAGGGAGACAGTGATTGAGGCTTTTAGGTGCCATGCTTGCTAACCTGTCACTGCTCTTTGAGAAAACTAGATTTAGCTTGATGTACAATATTGTTTATCACTTGTGAAGTCTACGTCTCAAAAACATTTATCAAAGGCAGAGGTGGAGCAATAAATGACAAACTGGGATTTTTTATTGGTGAGTCTATAATTTTTTTTCCCACAAACGGATCTTGTTTTTTCCATCAACAGAGCTTCTGATAACCTTTTTTCTGTATCAATAGCATAGACATATGTTACATAACCTATATACCAGACCATGTATTGTACACTACAACTATATACTGTACATGCAGCAGCGCTCAGGTTGTCATTGCAATAGTCATTTACCAAAATCAAAATTTGATGTTTTCTAAAAGGACAATGGGTAAAACTACTGGGTTATTTTAACTCAACAGGTTATCACAGCACACAAAGAATAAGATGAATGACAAACTCTATGCCATATGCTGAAATACCAACCTGCAGGGAGACATGAGTGTTTGTTTGTTTACTTACATCCATGTAATAGTCTATATGCAGCACTTTAGGTATATATCATACACATTTTCACAAAATATTGCTGTGTTTTCTTTATTTTATTTTTCCCCCTAAACTTATATTAAAAATGTACATAGAAATTAATAGAAATTCATGTGAGAGGCCTTAATTTTCTCTGCAAGGCTGAACTGACAACATCACATACCCCTATGTACCACAAATCTGGAAAGAAAGACATGACTGCACACCCACATGTTGTACATTGATCTATTGCTTCTCAGCTCAATTTCCACAACTAATATCAGATAGTTAGACATTTTTATCAAATTGTATTAGCCCCCAATAAAGAATCCTATAATGTAAAGTTCAAAGAGCGTATGGACTGCTGAAAAATAAAAAATACTTAAACACCAATTCTAACGTAAATAACCAGCACTATAGATAGTGAAGGAATTTGGAGGCATGATCAAAGTATGCTGTCATCAGATCACTATAAACAGTAAGCAAGTATCATCAGGTAGAAACCCAATGGAAAGATAAAGGCACATGTGTCCAGCTAAGACCTCACACGTTCTGTCTCTCACAGTGACTTCCTGAGAAGCCCATATGCTCTTTGTACTTTATATTATAGGATTATTACATTTATGGTGTGTCTCTGCATGCTGTTTTATATTGTTCATTATTTATTTCACCATTCTTTGTAACTTGTATAAGGAATTGGGAGCAGCCCATTCCATGTGTTGTTCATTGCACAAATAGTCCATAGAGATACCAGTTCCTGGTTCCCTTTGTTGTTTGGTGGATTATGTATAGCTTTTTTAAGTGTTTTTATAATGTATGTCTATGTCTAGTTGTACAATAAAACTGGGATCCTTTTTCATGCATTTGGGTGTACATCATTGTAGTGTTCTCTTTTCTTTGGTTCCTAGTATTTAGCGTTCACACTTGGTAGTACCTCAGAATTTATTTTGGTCTGAGCCCCCCTCATTTTTACTTTTGTATTAGGAGATGCTTTTCGACTCCATAGTTGGACAATATTACATTACTGTTCTGTTGTGGGAATGATTTCTTTATTTTCTGGATAGACATCAGTATAATTTAAGGAGCTGAATGTGAAGATTCTGCGAGTTACTGTGAATCAATGACACTGCACCACAATAGAAAGGTTCATTATTTCTACCACTGGATCTAATACTTTCTATTGTAAAGAAGCCCAAAATACTGTACACTGTCACAAGAATTTCACCTATTTCCGCTATACAAGAAATCTTAACAGAAATCAGTATCGTTCAGCTGACACATGAAAAATATTTATATCTTCATCGCCATCCATTCTTTTCCTGCATATTCAGCAAGATTATAGCCTAAGCACTACAATACAGTTTACGTCCTTTTCTGAAAGAATCATAAATCCTGCTGTTGTTAAACTGCCCATACGGAGTATTTACTATTCACACACCTGGGATGCTTAAGCCACAAGTGACCTTAGGCTTCCAGTACTCACTTAAAAGGGCCCAGCTGTTTTAAATGAATTGTGACCATGACCGAAGGTCAAAACTATGAAAGAAGAGGCCTAAAATGAGCCATTTAAAGTTGAAGCGCTTACATGTTCTTTGTTTATAGGCATGGGACTGCAATAAAACTGCCAGGGATGATTTATGGTACAGTACAGAAAATATGGTGTGGGACAAGCTTTAATCCATACAATAGTTAGCTGTAAATACGGTATCGTCAATAAGAGATAATGGAACACAAAGATTGCCTTGGCTTTGCATACTCTACATAGAGGTGATAAATCAGCACCATGGCAAGTTGTTTAATTAAGTACATCGCTCTTTGACTATAAGTCTATTAGTTGTCAGGTTAGAAAACGCACTTGGAATATGACAGACAGGGCTACACCAGGCAAATGGTCATCATATTATACAAATACCATCATCCTGTATAATAGGTTGGTCATAAAAAATGATGGGCAACTTGACACTTCTGTTGATCATTCAACAGATACAGTCGGTGTAGAGAGGTAACAGAGCTAATTTCATTGACTCATAATGACTGCAGACCTTGGGAATAGTAAAGGGAACCTGCCACATTGAAAATATAGTCCAATCTGCAGACATCATATTATGGAGCAAACAATCCTGACCAGATTGACAGATTTTATGGGAAAAGTTGCAGAGTAACTTGTTATTTATTTAGGCTAAATAGTCAAGTGGGTGGTCCTATTTGATGATTGACAGCTCAATTTATATGTACATTTATGCACAGATAGCTGATTACTTAGCCCCTCTACTATTTAGCCCTCAACTGTTGTTATAGGGACCAAGCAGTGGATTTGTAGCCATAATGGAAATGTTTCCTTATATGTGTGTCACATAAAAAGTTTTGGCATGTGTTTAATCATGCTTGCAAGCATCCAGTCCATATGGAATACCCAATTTAATTTGGTGATCTTACCCTAATGTAATTTTTGGGGTCCTTATCAGCAATCTCTAGGTGTAGCTTTTTCCAGTCATTTTCCAGTGTATAATATGTATACAAATATAAATGCAGCAACAACTATGCATTAAGCAAGCCAAAAAGGAGAGAATGGAAATATCCATAATTTTACCAGAAAATTGACAGAAGTATACTTTCTCTATGTCCATTCAAAACTTTAGGTCAACTAACTAGCTAAACGAAACATAAAGGTTGAAAGCATAAAAGAACCACCAGGTTCACTGAGTGTGCCTTATATCTAGTGGCTACTTCACCTCACTGTTTTTGGAAAAAAAAACACAGGTATCACCCAGATATCACATAAAGTGTCTCAGTGCATATACATAGACCAAGCGTCATAGCAGCAGGTGAGTAGCAGCATTACAATTATCAAATAGAATTGACAATGACATAGACAAACAATACATTAATTTTTATCAAGAATATCACAAATTTGCGAATATTGCGAATATATTCGTTATATATTCGAAATTGTGAATATTCGTTTTCCACATATGCGCATATTCGCATATGTGAGTATTTGCATATGTGCATATTCGCATATTCCTTCCTTTCACTTGTGGGCCAATTAGAATGATGCAAATACACTTGTCAGAGGTTATCAACAACATCCCTAGCAACCAATAGTAAAGTTGCCCACCCCCTCACTGTTTTCTTCCTCGAATATGCAAATATGTAAATATTCTAATTTGTGATATTTCACAAATATATAAACGAATATTCATCCTATATTCACGAATTTCAAGAATTCGTCATATTCGCATATGCAAATATTCACATATGCTAATATAAAGAATTCTCGAAATTCGTGAAAATAGGACGAACATTCCTCTATATATTCACAAAATATTGCAAATTAGAATATGGCCAATGCTGCTCATCACTACTCAACCATACATTACAGTAGTAGGGCACAGGATACCGGAGACACACCACCCCAACGCAGCTTTTCGGCAAACCTTTGTGTTGCTCCGGTATCCTGTGCCCTACTACTGTAATGTTTGGTTGAGTACATACCTAATGCATTGTTTGGACTCTGTCATTGTCAATTCTATTTGATAATTCTAATGCTGCTACTCCCCTGCTGCTATGAGGCTTGGTCTATGTATATGCACTGAAGCACTTTATGTGATATCTGGGTGATACCTGTGGTTTTTCTTATTGTTGCACCATTTTAAAATGTACTGCAGTATGTCTTGGCTCCAATTGGGATTTTCAATATGGATAGAAATAGTGTTGTGTGGGAAATACAACAATACTCAAACATTTTTGCAAAAAAGATTAGAACAAAAGACTGTCCTGGCTCTCAATCCATCCCCTACAATTGTAGTACACACATCAGTAAAAAAGAAGATAAATGGATATTGCACTAAATCTGTTTGCAGTGACACAATATACTACCCTTTTTCAATACACTACCATTTTTCAATATACTAACCTTTCACGTTTCGGCATGGGAGCCTTCCTCAGCTGTCTGCCTTAGGCAGACAGCTGCGGAAGGCTCCCACGCCGAAAATGCATCCTTTTACTACACTATGGCATAATAAATCTTTACTGTGCATCACTGGGTATCATCTTTCTTCTACCTGTGGCTTTACCCTACCCGGTGCACCACCACAGATTCCACGGAAGTGCCGACATATCCCTATATTGAACTATGCATAATATGTGACATTTGTGAGATATAGTAATAAACACACATGATAACTCAATATATATCCAGTACAAAAGAAAAGACAACTATTGGCTCAAGTAGCATAATAGGACAGTTTTTTGATGTTATGATACATTTTTTGATATTTGATTTGATTATACATGGATTATTTTCACTATCATGAACTATGTACTATTTCTGAAAATGATTGCCTGTGTTTTATTTTATTCTATGTTAGAAATGTATTCAGTTACTTATCGAGTTATAGTGTTGTATGTACTTTTTAAAATCTTTAAAACTTTATCAGCATGCTTACAGATAAAATAGGTCTATATTTAGATTTTCTGGGCTTGGTACTATGATTGTAGGTGGAGTGTTATGTGCAGGACAGTCTCTTGTTCATACCGTTTTATACATGACAGCTCCAGTTTTCAAGTAACACCCAACTCTTCAGTGAAATCAAGTAGGTCACTACTTACCTTATAACGCATGCATAGAGACCACTGTCTTCTGTCACAGTAGGCCGAAACCAAATAGCATCTTCTTCTTTGCTCATCCTTATTCCATCGAAAGCAATCGGCTCTTCAAAATCTCCAGGCCCAGTACTTTTATACCACATCAAGCTGAGTCCAGCACTTTGTGCCAATGTGTAGTTTGCTCTAATGTATCCATAAAATAGTGCACATTTTATTCGAACAGGTTCACCAACTAAGACCTGATATTTCTTGTAATCCACTGACCAATCTGTACATCCGTCCGCTGCAAGAAAAAAGACAAACATCATCATTACATTGAATGTTACCTTATTCTTCTGCATAGCTACATTGTATAATATTGGAAAATCTGATAAAGTAACTAATGTGGATTATAATTCACTTTACACTCTGGGGTTTCATCACTTTATGCAAATATTCAGCATTAGACTGATTCCTGTAATGTGTTGGCTGACACATTACTAGCATGTAGAATAATATTGGCAAATAGTTATAATACTTTTACACCTTTCTGTCACAATAATTTGTGTCAGATCAGTTCGGCGTGAATGAATTAGATTTGAAGTGAAGTACTTGTGGTAAATTATTTATACACAGTTTTATTTATACATAGTGTAATTGGGAAAGATACAAAACAACCTTCCAGTACAATGTCAGGTATACGCTTGACCATTGACAAAAAGTGTATTTATTTTTTCATATTGGATTAACCCTTTCCCCGGCCCATGACGTTCATGTATGTCACAGGACAGGCTCGGGAGTATAGCTCTTGGGGAATCGGGTCATTGCCATAATCCACTGGTGGATAACAGATTGCTCCGATGTTCCTCATTTAAGTGATCGACTTAAACATTAAATTCCGATCATTCCTGGTGACTAGTGGCCCCATTGGCAACCCTGGAATGTTATTGAGGGGTGCCGATGGGTTGCCAGGATAGTCTAAGGCCATGCCTCAGCATTTTCCAAAGCTCAGAGCTTGTTGATGCCTGCATTTGTCAGGCTTTAGCAATGGAGCACCAAAAATATAGATAGAAACGTAGAATGTGTTGGCAGACTAGAGTCATTTGGCACACCTAGTATTTTGAATACTCATGACTTGTCCTTGTGCCTTCCTTTTATGAAGGATAGCCTTAAACCTATCTCTATCTTATATGAAGGATAGCGTATTTGCAGCTACCACTTCTGCAGGAAGGCCATTCCATGCATCCACTACTCTCTCAGTAAAGTAATACTTCCTCATATTACTGCAGAAAACTATGTCCTCTTGTGGTAGTTTTTCTTCTTTTAAATATACTTCCTTCCTTTACCATGTTAATTCCCTTTATGTATTTAAAAGTTTCTATCATATCCCCTCTGTATCGTCTTTCTTCTAAGCTATACATGTTAAGGTCCTTTAACCTTTCCTGGTAAGTTTTATCCTGCAATCCATGTACTAATTTAGTAGCTCTTCTCTGAACTCTCTCTAGAGTATCTATATTCTTCTGGAGATAAGGGCCTCCAGTACTGCGCACAATACTCCAAGTGAGGTCTCATCAGTGCTCTGGACAGTGGCATAAGCATTTCCCTCTTTCTACTGCTTAATGCCTCTAGTTTACCCAAATCCTTTATTTGGGGTATCCCTCCAGTAATATCAATCCTGTTACAAATCTTTGTGTCAATAGTAAAAAGACCAACACCTTATCATCAAGACCTTCATAAGCAATATCACTGATAAAGATATTTAACAAAATGGGTCCCAGTACAGAGCCCTGAGGTACCCTACTGATAACAAGACCTTCCTCTGAATATACTCCATTAACTACAACCCTCTGTTGTCTGTCCCTAAACCACTGCCTAATCCATTCAACAATATGGGAGACCAAGCTCAAAGACTGCTGCTTATTGATAATTCTTCTTTGTGGGACAGTGTCAAAAGCCTTACTACAATCTAACTAAGTCTTCTGCACCTTCACCATTTATTATTTTTTTCACCCAATCAAAAAAATCAATAAGATTAGTTTGGCATGATCTCCCTAAAGTAAACAAGTTGTTTTTCATCTTGCAATCCATGAGATTTTAGATATTCCACAATCCTATCCTTTAGTAGGGTTTTGAATAAATGTCCCCACTATTAATGTCAAACTTACAGGTGTATAGTTCCCTGATTCCTCTCTACTACATTTCCTATGAATGAGGATACATTTGCTTACTTCCAATCTTCCGGGACAACTCCTGTTACCAGTGATTGGCAAAATAAATATGTTAACAGTTTTGCTAGCTCATCGCTAAGCTCTTTTAGTATCTGTGGGTGTATCCCATCAGTACATTTCTGATCCCTCACAATCAATGGTGTAAATTCAAAAAAATTCCAAACACCAAAATTGCTTATTTTTGGTCACATTACATCCCACATTTATTTTTATAATTTTTTTTAATAATAAAAAAAAAGATCTAATAGTCAGAACTGCACAAAGGTGGTACTGTTAAAAACTATATAACATAGTAATGAACAGATTTTTACTCAAGTCATATACAGTGGGGGTAAAAGTATTTAGTCAGACACCAATTGTGCAAGTTCTCCAACTTAAAAAGATGAGAGAGGCCTGTAATTTTCATCATAGGTATACCCTAACTATGAGAGACAAAAAAAAATACATAAAATCACATTGTCTGATTTTTAAAGAATTTATTTTCAAATTATGGTGGAAAATAAGTATTTGGTCACCTACAAACAAGCAAGATTTCTGGCTCTCACAGACCTGTAACTTCTTCTTTAAGAGTCTCCTCTGTCCCCCACTCGTAACCTGTATTAATGGCACCTGTTTGAAATGAAAGACATACAAGACCACTGATAATCTCCCTCGATCTGGGGCTCCATGCAAGATCTCCCCCCTTGGTGTCAAAATGATCACAAGAATGGTGAACAAAAATCCCAGAACCACATGGGGGGACCAAGTGAATAGCCTGCAGAGAGCTGGGATCAAAATAACAAAGGCTACCATCAGTAACACACTACGCCGCCAGGGACTCAAATCATGCAGTGCCAGACATGTCCCTTGCTTAAGCCAGTACATGTCCGAGCCCATATGAAGTTTGCTAGAGAGCATCCTCCAGAAGAGGATTGGGAGAATGTCATATGGTCAAATGAAACCGAAGTAGAACTTTTTGGTAAAAACTCAACCAGTCGTGCTTGGAGGAGAAAGAATGCTGAGTTGCATCCAAAGAGCACCATACCTACTGTGAAGTATGGGGGTGGAAACTTCATGCTTTGGGGCTGTTTTTCTGCAAAGGGACCAGGACGACTGATCCGTGCAAAAGAAAGAATGAATGGGGCCATGTATCGTGAGATTTTTAGTGAAAACCTCCTTTCATCAGCAAGGGCATTGAAGAGGAAACGTGGCTGGGTCTTTCAGGATGACAATGATCCCAAACACACCACCCGGGCAACGAAGGTAAGAAGCATTTCAAGGTCCTGCAGTGGCCTAGCCAGTCTCCAGATCTCAACTCCATAGAAAACCTTTGGAGGGAGTTGAAAGTTTGTGTTGCCCAGCGACAGCCCCAAAACATCACTGCTCTAGAGGAGATCTGCATGGAGGAATGGGGTAAAATACCAGCAACAATGTGTGAAAACCTTGTGAAGACCTCATTGCCATTGTCATTGCCAACAAAGGGTGTTTAACAAAGTTTTGAGATGAACTTCTGTTATTGACCAAATACTTATTTTCCACCAGAATTTGCAAATTAGTTATTTAAAAACCAGACAATGTGATTTTATGTATTTCTTTCTCATTATGTCTCTCATAGTTGAGATATATCTATGATGAAAATTACAGGCCTCTCTCATCTTTTTAAGTGGGAGAGCTTTCACAATTGGTGGCTGACTAAATACATTTTTTCCCCACTGTATTTTCTCAGAAAACTAAACATAAATTATCCACATTCGCTGTCATTGGAATTGTATTATGCGAGAGAAGGCTTCAGTAAGGGGTACAGGAGTACGTCGGCGCTGAACGGACCCAGGACACAGCAGGTAGGAAAATAAAATCCAGTTTATTTGATGCAACGCGTTTCCCTGCGCAAGCGCAGATTCATCAGGCATTCATCAGGCATCATGCCTGATGAATCTGCGCTTGCTCAGGGAAACGCATTGCATCAAATAAACTGGACTTTATTTTCCTACCTGCTGTGTCCTGGGTGCATTCAGTGCCGACGTACTCCTGTACCCCTTACTGAAGCCTTCTCTCGCATGTACACATTGCGGATCCCACATCAGGAGGGTTGCAGATGGACCATTGTATCCAAGCGATTCCCATTGTTGTGTATGTTGTTACATAACCACCCAGGGTGAGCAGTTTTAAATCAGCTTTTACTCTCCCCTCCCCCCCATCTCCGGTGGTATTACCCTACGGAGCGCCTTCTCTCCTGTAATTGGAATTGTATTGACCCATAGAATAAAGTTAGTATTACCATTTGATGAAAACCAAAAAAAGTATTGCTCCACAAAATTGCTCAATTGCATTTTGACTAAAATATTTCCTTACAAATAATTTTTACAATAAATAATATAATAAGGGTGCTAGTAAAAAGTGTAACTTGCCCCACAAAAGAAGGTGGGAAGGAAGAAAAGGTAAACCACAAATGGCTTGTTTTGGGCCAAAACCACTGTGGCCAGATGTTAGCTTGGAGTCAATAGGAATATATGAAACATACCCATACTGTATTTTTTCACTTTTATTAGTGTTTAAAGGCTCAATAGCAGTGTATTCAGAATCCCAGTATGCTCTGGGCATGGTATATATACATCCCTTTAACCTGTTGAGGATGGAGGGCGTAACTGTACCCACTCCCATTCTATAACGTGGGGTCATAGCGGGTCGTGCCTGGCCTCTCGCAATGGCCGGGACCCGTGGCTAATAGCGTGGCACTGATCGCAGTGCTGTGTGCTATTAAGCATTTAGACGTGGCGTTCAAAGTTGAATGCCGTGTCTGAAAGTAAATCAATGCCGGCTAGTTCAGTGGACTGTTCAGCATCGCCGCGGCAAAATCTCGACATCCCGAAAAGCTGTAGGACAGCAGGAGGGTCCCTACCTTCCTCCTTGCTGTCCGATCGCTGAATGACTGCTCAGTGCCTGAGATCCAGGCATGAGCAGTCAAGCGGCAGAATCATTGATCAATGGTTTCCTATGAGAAACCATTGATCAATGTAAAAGATCATCGTGTGCAGTGTTATAGCCCCATATGGGAGCTATAACATTGCAAAAAAAAGTGGAAAAAAAAGCAAATAAAGATCATTTAAACCCTTCCCTAATAAAAGTTTGAATCAGCATCCTTTTCCCATAAAAAAAAAAAAACATTGTAAATAAAAATAAACATATGTGTTATCGCCGCGTGCGGAAATGTCCACACTATAAAAATATATTGTTCATTAAACCGCACAGTCAATAGCGTACACGTAAAAAAAATCCAAAGTACAAAAAAGTGTATTTTTGGTCACTTTTTATATAATGAAAAAATGAATAAAAATCGATCAACAAGTCCGATAAATACAAGTATGGTACCGCTAAAATATTCAGATCACGGCGCAAAAAATGATTCCTCATACCACCCCATATGCGGAAAAATAAAAAAGTTATAGGGGTCAGAAAATGACAATTTTAAACATATACATTTTTGACAAAGTTTGGCAAAATCAAACCTATATAAGTAGGGTATCATTTTAATCCTCTGTCCCCATAAGACTGTATCAATGCTAATACAAGAATTACAGCTTGAGGGGTAAAAAAAATCCCTAACTCGGGACCATCCTCACTTTTTCGTAATGCAGAGTGGCTATAAAGATCACCTCTACCTTTAGAGGACTCTGCTCTGTATTGGTCTATTTTCCCCATTAGTGACATGTACAGGAATTGATCACTTGCTGTAGACTTTGCTTTTCTGCAAAAATGATTAAATAAATACATTCAGAAAACAGACCAAACATACCAACTATTAGACTATGTTTGTTCTCTTAAAGTCAGTGGGTACTGTATGCATTGGTTTATGTCAGTGATGTGGTCTGAAAACAAATCAAATAAACAGAAATAAAATCCCTTTAAGGGGTAAAAAAAATTAAATCAACTGGTGCCAGAAAGTTAAACAGATTTGTAAATGACTTCTATTAAAAAAAATCTTAATCCTTCCAGTGCTTATCAACTGCTGTATGCTCCGCAGGAAGTTGTATTTCTTTCTGGAATTCTTTCTAGTCTGACCACAGTGCTCTCTGCTGACACCTCTGTGCATGTCAGGAACTGTCCAAAGTACAAGCAAATCTTCATAGCAAACCTTTCCTGCTCTGGACAGTTCCTGATATGGACAGAGGTGTCAGCAGAGAGCTTAAAAGTACTGGAAGGATTAATATATTGAAATAGAAGTAATTAAAAAAATCTGTTTAACTATGTGACACCAGTTGATTTAGAAAAAATTAAAAATAAAAATAAAATATATATATATATATATATATATATATATATATATATATATATATATATATATTCCACCAGAGTACCTCTTTAAAACCAGCTCTGGTATATGGCCATATGCAGTCTCGGCATAAGGAAATCGATTAATTCAGTCAAACAACATTACAATATATCTTTGTTTCTAGATGCTGCTTAATTCTATACCGATTCGTTCTTCCACAATCTCCCGGTCATTTTCGCAAACGTCTCATAGACCCTTGTCACTTTTACTGCTCATACATTTTCATGAATTGAGAGTAGACATCTGAAGCAACAATTTCCCCTGCTTCTCTGTAACTAAACCTGTATTGATCTCCTAGTCTCATCCAAATGTATAAGTACATTACTTAAACTTGTCCCCTCTCAGTTCATTACCCTCTTCTGTTTCATATACTGTAACTCGTGCACCTTCTTGCCACATTAGCAAAGCACACACATAGGACCTTCCATACAACAGTCAATACAAGTCAACCTTTACTGCATCCATAAGAGGCCACCAATGATTGCAGGCTGGAATACAGAAGCGCTTACTGATCATACGGATATATTTGTTGGCATTACCATTTCAGTTTAATATTTCTTCTGTTTTCTAACACAACCCTGTGCACCACAATACTCTCCTGTCTGGGAGAACACCATACCCCAGTACATGTGGACAGTTTAAGTTCAGCAATAGTATGTCATATGAATTCCTTTCACTTGTAAAGAAAACCATTTTGGCAAAACAAACCAATAGCTTTCGCCTTGCTTAATATTGGCAGACTGTGTCGGTGACTGGGTCATCCAATGAACTGCTTGCAGGGGTTAATGGCACAGGAGTTGATGGGATGATCCAGCTTCAGGAGTGAATTAATTCATTTATTTAGTTTACTTTTATTTGGAAAATTGGGAAAAGGGGATTAATTAAAATTTTTATTAGGAAGGGGTATGATATACAGACTTGAACGCAAAGGGCCACAGGTATGTGCTGCCACCTGTCCTATATGTGACTACTATAGGGGGCCAAAGGATAGGGATAAGATGTGTGATTGTGGGGGCCCCTCCAGTTGGACCATCAGCAATCTCCGTGCAATACCCGACATTCTAAACAGTATGTTTAGATCGCTGGGTTCCCATGGTAGGGGTAGTGACATCACGCCATGCCCCCTCATGATGTCACACCATGCTCCCTCCATTAAGGTCTATAGGAGGGGGCATGATGGCCGTCTGTTTAGAACACTGGGTGCTGCATGGAGTTTGCTGGGGGTCCCATCGGCGGGACCTCTGCGGTTAGGACATCTTATTCCCTATCCTTGCAATGGGAGATAAGATGTCTAGGGGTGAAGGATTTAGATGTTTCTTTAAAATAAAAAAATAAGGTTTTATCATATAATTTTAAGACCAACATATAAATACTTAGTTTATTTTTTAGTAATATTTGTTCCTCACTTTGTTTAGTAACAGCTTATGAATGAAGAAATATTAAAATATGTTTTAAATGTGTATTTTTTTTCTCCCTTCAATTCAGGCCGTACACTATTTTCTGTCTTGGCTAGCCTTTCTACTCCTTGTGTGAAGAATCATGGTTGGCTTGGAAACCATTACTTACTAAAAGCAATTTACCCATATAACAGCTTTAGTGTTATGTACTATACATTACTGGGTTACTGCTCCTCTGCATTTTCCACCACCTATTTTTATTCTGCTCTTATCCGATGCAATTTAGCTTGTGTACTGTGCACTGACTTCTGCACTTTATTGATTTCAATTTCTTTTCCAGACATTGGTTACATTTGAGTATACAAAACATAGCTCTGCATAATAAAAATATAGCAAAATGTGACTATTCATCTTAGGCTCAAAATATACTCAGCGGAAGAGACACTTTAATGTAAGGAAGCTAAGACATATCCAATTTGTGCAGTTTCACTTCCGAAAATATATTTCAAGTTCCAGATCACCTGCTGATTCATATTCCACTGTAACTATGTTTCAAATCCTTTTTTTAAAAAAGAAAAGAAAACTTTTGTATGCTTTAGATTTTACCTGACATAAAAGAAAAGTCAAAAAGTTCAAATAAAAAAGAAATACCTTATCACCCACTATCCACATCTAGGCTTGATTAATAATGCATTACAATTAATATATCTTATCTTTACTCTCTTAACTAGAGGCACTGGTGCAAATGTAGGAATTGGGATACAAAAAAAGACTGTATATAAAAAATGGAAAATAAAAATATATATGAATTAGACTTCAATGTAATGTTGGTGCAAAGGAATAAGACATGAAGAAAGCGAAGGGTCCAGCTCCCAGAAAGATAGGTCCAATAAAACTTAGCATTTAATTCTTGCATATTAAAATCAAGATTTTCAGTAAAAAAACTGAAAGTGACATGTCACTCTAAAACATAGGAGTGAAACGGCGACACGTTTCGAGCCTAAGCTTTTAATCATGGCAGAGATACCATCTAACAAGGGGGTTTATAGATCAATATACATGAGGAAAATGAAAAACACACCTTGTTGCGAATCCACTTACCGGTTTCTCAGAACCGGAACTGACGTGACACCAACAAGATGTCAGCTCCAAAATACAGGTGGCTGTAATTTAGAATATTGCAAGGTTGCACCCACCCCCCATACCTGGAGCAAAAGGAAAAAAAAAGGCAGTGCGTGCAATTCCATGTGATCTGGTTTAATGGACGTTTTTAGCATTGCTGCAATCCAATATGCATTTTTTCATACATAATGGGGATTTGCGATCTGGCGCAAGCATTATATTTCTGTTTGTGAAATGTATATTCATTATGAATTGCGCTAGATCCATGTGCACAATACACCGCAGACCATAATTCACATTATGTGGTAAGGGAGCGACACACGGAATTGCACGCACTGCCTTTTTTTCCTTTTGCTCCAGGAATGGGCGGTGTGTGCAACCTTGCAATATTCAGAATTACCACCACCTGTGTTTTGGAGCTGACATCTTGTTGGTGTCATGTCAGTTCCGATTCTGAGAAGCTGGGAAGTGGATTTGCAACACGGTGTGTTTTTCATTTTCCACATGTATGTTGGTATATAAACCACCTTGTTAGATGATATCCCTGCCATGATTAGGTTCGAAATGCGCCTGCGTTTCACTCCTATGTTTTAGAGGGACATGTCACTTTCTGTTTTTTACTGAAAATCCTGATTTTAATATGTAAGAATTAAATGCTAAGTTTTATTGGACCTATCTTTCTGGGAGCTGGACCCTTCACTTTCTTCATGTCCTATGTCTACAGGGAATAGCGGTTCCCTGCATCCGTGCTTCCGGACCCTACACCAATGCCTGCTGCTGTTCAGAGTGGTGAGCTGATCCTTGACTGTTTTACTTTCTTAACTACAAAGAAATAAGACATGTAGACCAGATACTACAAAGCAAGGATTGCTCTTTTTATTTCGTTTTTATTGGTGCTTTGTATTTGTACTTGACTTACACATTTAAATGCCCAAACTACAGAAAACTTGATTATTTTAAACTGGGTAATGATGTTAAAATACAAAAGTACTATCTATTTATTTATCTATCTATCTATCTATCTATCTATCTATCTGTCTCATCCTTCTGCCTAACTATCTATCTTACAGCAACATTGTGAAATATTGTTAAAGGGTATGTTCACTTTTGAACATCTCATGACATGCCATTGAACATATCAGAGGATTTTTCCAGCAGGGATAAGAGGGTCCATATGAGCCACGAACCCTATGATGACTAGAATGAAGAGGCCTGGTGCTCTAGCAATGCTGTGCCCCTTCACCTTCTATTAGTTTCCCACTGAGAAATCTACAGTGTACGAGTTAAGGTGACTGTCATAGAGTCCCATTCACTTCAATGGCACCACTATGTAATATACCTATAAAAAGGGAAGTCAAAAGGGACACTTGCATGCAAAAGGTTCAAATACTATTCAAACAATAAGTTCATAGTACGATGATTTTATCAGCATTGATTTCCTTACATGACATATTTCCCATATTTTGTATAGCTCTACCTGCTACCCATGGGTAAGGCTGTAAGCGCCTGTGAAAACTACTGACTCCAAATAGATAATTCACTTTTAGGAAAATGATAAGGGATTTTCCCTTACAGTTGTATGAGGCTGCGGAAGTGAATGGACCCCAATAACTGCATGCGAGTTCATTGTTATTTAAAATGTAATTGTTCTTCCATTGTTATTTCATTATTCAGCAGACACAACAGCTTTGGTTTCCAGCATAAAAGTTCTTGCCAAGATATTGCAGATGTGATAAAAGGATAAAAAAAAATTAGAGAACAAGGTAACAACAAATCTTAATGCAGGTATACATAACAAAGGGCTGTGCTATTGAAAAATGCTTCTGCTATATTTTAAACAGTTACTCAACAATGAGCCTATCATGTAAAACTTGTGTCCGAGTTCATGTTATGCTTATTTACTTCTTACATTCTTTAAAGATGTTGCAAAATGGAAGCAACACAATTCCATCTGTACTTTTAGGAGATACTGATGTCTATCCCCCAGAGTTTCCTTCTATCATCCAGAATACATAGGGGCTAATAATGAGCACATGCCACTTTAGCAGGCCGAGACAGTTAAAGGGGTATTCCAGCCAAATACATCTTATCCCCTATCCAAAGCATAGGGGATACGATGTCTGATCGCGGGGGCCTGCCACTGGGACCCCCCGCGATCTCTGTGCACCACCCGCATTCTATGCGGGGCTGTGTCTCCAGTCTTGGAAACTTCTTTGTTTACGGGACTGGAGATGTGATGCCATGCCCACTCTTAATGTCACACCACGCCCCCTCCATTCATGTCTATGGGAGGGGGCGTGACAGAAGTCACGCCCCCTCCCATAGACATGAATGGAGGGGGCATGGCATGACGTCACGTCTCCAGTCCCAGAAACAAAGAGGTTCCCGAGACTAGAGACGCAGGCCCTCATAAAATGCAGGTGCTGCATAGAGATTGCGGGGGTCCCAGTGGCGGGCCCCCCACGGTCAGACATCTTATACCCTATCCTTTGGATAGGGGATAAGATGTATTTGGCCAGAATACCCCTTTAATGATCTCCAGCTAACTTATACCTCAGTAGGGGCGGCCATGGTTATACAACTAATAGAAAATACATTGGCACTCACCTGCCTAAGATGTAACATTTTTTGATTCTTTAAAAATATCCGTCCGGCCAGTTAAATGAGAGGTTTTTTTTTTTCCGTTAAACCTGCTGGCGTGTAATTTTTACTGAATCAATAAAAGTAACATCTTAGATGGGTGAGTGCCAATGTATATTCCACTATTTTCCTTTTCTATTTGACTTACTTTGATATGTATTCACATTATGCATCGTTGAATTTTTTGCTCGGATGAGGTGTTTTCCATCGTGTTTTTGTGCTAAGATGTGTCAAATTTAGTTAAAGCAGTGGTGCCACCTGCAGACTAATTTGTGCCTAGTGTTTTAAGGGATATTTGTTAACCTTCTCTGGTATTCAATATGATATACAAGTACACCAGGGAGGGAAGAATGGAGCAGGCTCAGGTGCACAGCTCTCACTATATACAGAGTGAAATATGAAAAGAAAAAACAGCACGGAGTGTCACAGGGTAATAATGTCAGACAATAGGATACAATAAAAGATGGATACAGGAACAGGGTGTTAACCTGGAGGAATTACGGAAGAGCCACATCACCTGTTATAGCAGATCTATCCCACCACAGGAAGCAATAGGATACCAGGACATGCAGCGAGACGCCATGGACACATCTTCAGATACACAGTGTCTGTGAACTATTTTTGGCTGTGTTATACAGTTAGCATCCACTAACAGGGGCAAGGTAATCCCAATCCTGAATGTAGGGCAATGTCGATGAGATTAACATTGTAGACTATGTAAATTTTGGTAGAATTCAAATTGTTTTGTAATTAATTTCAGATTTGTGTTATCCCAACTCCTGTACACTGAGCAGCCTAGATGTAAGATAACTATGCTACATGCAATGCAGCTTTCATTTACTGCATTTACTGGGATGAGCCCTCTTCACCGGGCCCAGCTGCTCAATGTACTGTACAGGAGCAGGGACTCCTGCCTTAGATTTAGGGCACATGCAAATCTCAATCCAAATCAGACCTGAAAGGAATCTTTGAAGATTCACCCATCTCTAGTTGTCATGTCAACCATGGGCTTCTTAGTACTTCTAGTTCACCCTGGGGAACCTAAGAGCCTTGGAGAGAGACTTGGAAGATAGGGATGAAAAAGCAGAAAACACTGTTTAAGCGTTAAATGGGGCGTTCTAATGTTAGAATGTTATCCCCATATTCTAATACCCTTTAAATACATTAAATGTAATTCAGATTACATAAAACAATGAATATTTTCTCCTTTATATCAATAATAGTGTTCTATTTTTTTTGGAATGATGATTATAAGAGGTAGGAATAGATTTTAATTAGAAACCAAGTTTATTTATCACAAAGAAAATATCCCGACATTTTTCTTAGTTTTTTTCTATTATATCGGTCACCTATTCCCTACATTTTATTACGAATTAAGCAAAGCTGTCAATCAATTCTGTGAATCACAGACTGAAAAACACCTGAAATATTCACAAAAGAAGCTTCATGTAATTGAAAATAGGCCATGTTACCTATTTTAATATTTATGGTGTAGTGCTGGAATGTTGGGGTCTTGTAACTTACAATTCAGAATGTTTTCTTAGAAAGCTTCCAGGGATTATGTAAATGTTCAGTGCTTTACTGTTCTTAAGACTTGATCATTCCAAAATACAAACAAGGTCCCACAGGCCACAGTAAACCTACCTAAGTCCATTTTAAGGCTTTGGCTGGGCTTTTCCCTTTTACTCAGCATAGAAGGCATCATTTATGCGAGGAAATATTATTCAGCTTGATAGAAAATTGAAATACCAACTCCACAACCTGGCATGTAGGCCTAGAGTCAATTCAATTTCTAGGTCCTTTGAGGTGATATGGGTTTGCAACTTTCCAATCAAAATAAGGAAATCAAAATTATTGTTATGTCGTGGTAATTTAAGCATGGCAATAGGTGAAGGCCTTTCTTGAGAAGATAAAAAAATGAAAAATGCAATGAGATCCATCTGTTTGTGTGGTTCTTAAATATGTATGCATCTTTTAGTCAGATTCTGACAGCATCAGGCTTTTCCCGATCTCATATTTTATCCATAAAATTATTTCCACCTCATTTTTATACTTTATGGCATCTTAGAATAGATGTTTTACTGTCTTGAAATGAAAAGCTTGGCTTATAGATTTAAAGGGGTACTCCACTGGCCAGCGTGGCACTAAATGTTCTGAATGCTTTAGGCAGGAAGCCATGTACAGACGATTGCATCTCAGGCCTCTCTCAGTAAATATGAACATTATCTTAAAGGGCTACTCCACTGGCTAGCATGGAACTAAGTGTACCGAATGCTGCGGGGTCAGCCACACCCCTTCTTGATGTCACAGCCACACACCCTGAATGCAAGTCTTTGGGGGGGGGGAGGTCATGACAGGTTGGGGCTCTGCTTGTCCTCAGTGTAAAGAGCCCCGCTTATCCTCAGTGTACTGAGCCCTGCTTGTTTCAGTGTAAAGAGCCCTACTTGTCCTAACATGTACAGAGCCCTGCTTGTCCTCAGTGTACAGAGCCTTACTTGTCCTAACATGTACAGATCCCTGATTGTCCTCAATGTAAAGAGCCCTGCTTATCCTCAGTGTAAAGAGCCTCGCTTGTCCTCAGTCTACGGAGCCCCGCTTGTTTCAGTGTATGGAGCCCTGCTTGTGCTCAGTGTACGGAGCCCAGATTGTCCTCAGTGTACAGAGCCCTGCTTGTCCCCGGTGTACAGAGTCCTGCTTTTCCTCACTGTACAGAGCCCTGCTTGTCTTCAGTCTACAGAGCCCTGATTGTCCTCAGTGTACAGAGCCCTGCTTGTCCTCACTGTACAGAGCCCTGATTGTCCTCACTGTACAGAGCCCTGATTGTCCTCAGTGTACAGATCCCTGCTTGTCCACAGTGTACAGAGCTCTGCTTGTCCTCACAGTATAGGGCCCCACTTGTCCTCAGTGTACAGAGCCCTTCCTGTCCTCAGTGTACAGAGCCCCACTTGTCCTCATTGTACAGAGCCCTGCTTGTCCTCGGTGTACAGAGCCCCACTTGTCCTTGTTGTGCAGAGCCCTGCTTATCCTCAGTGTACAGAGCCCTGCTTGTCCTCAGTGTACAGAGCCCTTCCTGTCCTCAGTGTACAGAGCCCAACTTGTCCTCAGTGTACAGAGCCCCACTTGTCCTCGGTGTACAGAGCCCCACTTGTCCTCGTTGTGCAGAGCCCTGCTTGTCCTCAGTGTACAGAGCCCCGCTTGTCCTCGTTGTACAGGGCCCTGCTTGTCCTCGGTGTACAGGGCTCTGCTTGTCCTCGGTGTACAGGGCCCTGCTTGTCCTCGGTGTACAGGGCCCTGCTTGTCCTCAGTGTACAGAGCCCTGCTTGTCTTCAGTGTACAGAGCCTGCTTGTCTTCAGTGTACAGAGCCCTGCTTGCCCTCAATATGCAGAGCCCTGCTTGTCCTTAGTGTACAGAGCCCTACTTGCCCTCAGTGTACAGAGCCCTGCTAGTTGCTATTTTCTGTCTGCCTTTTACCGCGCACTATATGATGGCACAGTGGGAGATATGAGTTATATATCTGACTGTGCCATCATGTAGTGAGCAGTGAAAGGCAGGTACTCCGGTGGAAATTATTTTTTTTTTAAATCAACTTTATTACTTCTATAAAAAAATGTTTAATTGTTCCAATACTTATAAGCATCTGTATACTACAGAGGAAATTCCAAACATTTCCTGCTGTGGGCATTTCCTAAAATGGACAGAGATATCAGCAGAGAGCACTGTGGTCATGACAGAAAAGAAATTCCTCTGTAGTATACAGCCGCTAATAAATACTGGAAGAATTAAGAATTTTTAATAGAAGTAATTTACAAATCTGTTTAACTTTCTGGCACCAGTTGATTTAAGATAATTTTTTTTCCCCGGAGTACCCCTTTAAAGGTGAGTGGAGGCTGGAGCCAAATTGCACTGGGTATCACAGAAGAAGGATAGTTCAGTGTTTTTAGGCGCTGGGTGTAGTTAAAGGGGTATTCCAGGCCAAAACTTTTTTTTATATATCAACTGGCTCCGGAAAGTTAAACAGATTTGTAAATTACTTCTATTAAAAAAAATCTTAATCCTTCCCATAGTTATTAGCTTCTGAAGTTGAATTGTTGTTTTCTGTCTAACTGCTCTCTGATGACTCACGTCCCGGGAGCTGTGCAGTTCCTATGGGGATATTCTCCCATTATGCACAGCTCCCGGGACGTGACATCATCATTGAGCAGTTAGACAGAAATCTTCAGAAGCTAATAACTATTGGAAGGATTAAGATTTTTTAATATAAGTAATTTACAAATCTGTTTAACTTTCCGAAGCCAGTTGATATATATAAAAAAAAGGTTTTGCCTGGAATACCCCTTTAACCCCTTCATGACCCAGCCCATTTTCACCTTCATGACCTGGGCATTTTTTGAAAATCTGACCACTGTCACTTTAAACATTAATAACTTTGGAATGCTTTTACTTATCATTCTGATTCCGAGATTGTTTTTTCGTGACATATTCTACTTTATTTTATCGGTAAAATTTCACTGATATTTGTATCCTTTCTTGGTAAAAAATCTAAAAATTTCATGAAAATTTTGAAAATTTAGCATTTTTCTAACTTTGAAAGTCTCTGCTTGAAAGGAAAATGGATATTCCAAATAAATTACATATTGATTCACATATACAATATGTCTACTTTGTGTTTGCATAAAAAAATTGACAAGTTTTTACTTTTGGAAGACATCAGAGGGCTTCAAAGTTCCGCAGCAATTTTCCAATTTTTCTCAAGATTTTCAAAATCTTAATTTTTCAGGGCCCAGTTCAGGTTGGAAGTGGATTTTAAGGATCTTCATATTAGAAATACCCCATAAATGACCCCATTATAAAAACTGCACCCCCCAAAGTATTCAAAATGACATTCAGTAAGTGTTTTAACCCTTTAGGTGTTTCACAGGAATAGCAGCAAAGTGAAGGAGAAAATTCTAAATCTTCATTTTTTACACTCGCATTTTCTTGTAGACCCAATTTTTTAATTTTTACAAGGGGTAAAAGGAGAGAAATCACCCTAAAATTTGTAACTCAATTTCTCTCGAGTAAGGAAATACCTCATATGCGTATGTAAAATGTTCGGTGGGCGCAGTAGAGGGCTCAGAAGGGAAGGAGCGACAATGGGATTTTGGAGAGTGAGTTTTTCTGAAAGGGTTTTTGGGGGGCATGTCCCATTTAGGAAGCCCCTATGGTGCCAGAACAGTGGACCCCCCCCCACATGTGACCCCATTTTGGAAACTATACCCCTCATGGAATGTAATAAGGGGTGCAGTGAGCATTTACACCCCACTGGCGTTTGACAGATATTTGAAACGGTGGACTGTGCAAATCAAAAATTTTATTTTTCATTTTCACAGACCACTGTTCCAAAATCTGTCATACACCAGTGGGGTGTAAATGCTCACTGCACCCCTTATTACATTCCGTGAGGGGTGTAGTTTCCAAAATGGGGTCACATATGGATATTTATTGTTTTGCGTTTGTCAGAACTGCTGTAACAATCAGCCACCCCTGTGCAAATCGCCTCAAATGTACATGGTGCACTCTCCCTTCTGGGCCTTGTTGTGCGCCCCCAGAGCACTTTGCGCCCACATATGGGGTATCTCCGTACTCAGGAGAAATTGCGTTACAAATTTAGAGGGTCTTTTTTCCCTTTTACCTCTTGTGAAAATGAAAAGTATAGGGCAACACCAGCATGTCAGTGTAAAAAATTTATTTTTTTACACTAACATGCTGGTGTAGACCCCAACTTCACCTTTTCATAAGGGGTTAAAGAAGAAAAAGCCCCCCAAAATTTGTAAGGCAATTTCTCCCGAGTACGGCGATACCCCATATGTGTCCCAAAACTGTTGCCCTGAAATACGACAGGGCTCCAAAGTGAGAGAGCGCCATGCGCATTTGAGGCCTGAATTAGGGATTTGCATAGGGGTGGACATAGGGGTATTCCAAGCCAATGATTCCCAAACAGGGTGCCTCCAGCTGTTACAAAACTCCCAGCATGCCTGGACAGTCAATGGCTGTCCGGCAATACTGGGAGTTATTATTTTGCAACAGCTGGAGGCTCCGTTTTGGAAACAGTAGCGTACCAGACGTTTTTCATTTTTTGGGGGGAGGGGGGCTGTGTAGGGGTATGTGTATATGTAGTGTTTTTTACTTTTTATTTTAGGTTAGTGTTAGTGTAGTGTAGTGTTTTTAGGGTACAGTCACATGGGCAGAGGTTCACAGCAAGTTTGCCGCTGGAAGTTTGAGCTGCAGCGCAAAATTTGCGCCATCTCAAACTTGCAGCACTCACTGTAAACCTCCGCCCATGTGAGTGTACCCTGTACATTCACATTGGGGGGAGGGGGCAAACATCCAGCTGTTGCAAACTCCGAGCATGCCCTTTGGCTGTCCGTGCATGCTGGGAGTTGTAGTTTTGCAACAGCTGGAGGAACACTGGTTTGGAAACACTAAGTTATGTAATAAACTTTCAAGTGTTTTGCAACCAAACTTAGTGTTTCCAAACCAGTGTGCCTCCAGCTGTTGCAAAACTACAACTCCCAGCATGCATGGTCTGTCAGTGCATGCTGGGAGTTATAGTTTTGCAACAATTGCAACAGCTGGAGGCACTGAGGTAGGAAACGGACAATGTTTCCCAACTAGTGTGCCTCCAGATGTTGCAAAACTACAACTCCCAGCATGCCCAGACTGCCAAGGCATGCTGGAAGTTGTAGTTCGGCAATATCTGAAGGATCAGATGTTGCTGAACTACAACTTCCAGCATGCCTGGGCAGTCTGGGCATGCTGGGAGTTGTAGTTTTGCAACATCTGGAGGTCCACAGTTTGGAGACCACTGTATAATGGTCTCCAATCTGTGCTCTTCCAGATGTTAGAGAACTACAACTCCCAGCATGCCTGGACAGACTGAGCATGCTGAGATTTGTAGTTTTGCAACATCTGGAAGAGCACAGATTGGAGACCATTATACAGTGGTCTCCAAACTGTGGACCTCCAGATGTTGCAAAACTACAACTCCCAGCATGCCCAGAAAGCCAAAGGCTGTCTGGGCATGCTGGGAGTTGCAGTTTTGAAACTCTCAGAGGCAGCAGTGAGATCGCTTTACGGCGATCTCACTGCTGCCAATGAAGATGCTGCACTGCTGCCGGAAACTCACCTCCGGGACGCAGCGCAGCCAGGACCGCACCGAGGACGTCGGGACCGCACGGAGGACGCCGGGACCGCTCGGGACACCGCTCCGACGGGTAAGTGACGCCGGGGGACGGGACAGGGACACTTAGCAGAGCGGTGTGTGTCCCGATCCCCGTGATCGGGACTCACACACCGCGCTGCTAAGTATTTTCATAGCGAAACGCTGCTATCAGCTAGTCAGATTTGACCAGCTGATAGCAGCGATCGCTGGGGGGGGTGGGGGACGAAACCCCCCGTGGTCGCACGGTAAGATGGCTGGCTATCAGTGATAGCCACCATCTTTCCGGGCGCTGCGGGATGCCGCGAGTAGCGGCAGTAATGTCCATGACGTACCTGTATGTCATGGGTCGGGAACACCTTGCCACCCATGACGTACAGGTATGTCATAGGTCGGGAAGGGGTTAAGGTGATTGGCATTGTAATCCCTCATATTTACCATAGCCTCGAGCGCACTGCACCCCCTATTCCTTTCTGTGGCAAATATTCATCTGCATACTGGGTTGGGAATAGGGGTGGGGCAGAGGTGGGGCCAGTGGTGGAGTCTTGCTGGGGACCCTTGCTTTAATTGGTCCGGGGGCCCTGAGTGGTGTCAGTCTGCCCCTGGCTGTGCTGCTTCACTTATCCAGTATGAAGACACTTTATTAGTACCAATAAGGCCATCTGATAACATACTTTAGATAGATAAATAGACACATAGATGCATGTATTATGGATATATTAAGGCTGAATCTCCAATACTAAATGGACTTTGGCTAGTTCTTCTTATGATGTAGCTGCCCTGAGGACTAGGGAATAGAGCAGCAATAGCTATGTCAAGTCATTAATAGATAGATGTGACTTCATCTCTCATTCCCTTATTTCCGGTATGCATGGCAGATTAACATACACCATGTCATTGTCTCCTGTGATTTGAGTTTAGTAGTTGCCGGCAGCAGGTTTGGGGCTTTTACAAGAGGATTAGATCCATGCCAGATTTTAGTGGATACCTGATTGTTGGTGTTTTCTGTGCCTTCCTAAGCTTGTTTATCGAGCAACTTTAGCACTGTCTGAGATCTCTATTAATTTGTCTACCCGGCACCTAGTTAGATCCTTGTGGTCTACTGCTAGCTTGCGCTTGTCTCTATCCTTTCTGGCAGTTTTCTATACATTTGTGTTGGCCAACATATATGATCAAGTCTGTTTGTGGGTTGCATGAATCAGTGTGTGAGCACTATTATGCTTATCAATTAGTCATTCCAAGTGAATTGTTTGTTCTCTCGACCAGCAAGTTCCTACTCATGTCTGCTACAGCCACCCTCTATGAGTGACTGCTCAACTGCCCAGCAGGAACTACTGCTCCCATTCTGCTGATCTCATCCTGGTGAGTAGTTGCTCATTATTTTTGAATTGAGGCTAATGTGTATGTATTTCATGTATAATTTCTGGTGGGTCGGCTCTACTATTAAGAATTGAGGGCATCTGAGTACAGAGAGATATTGTAGAAAATACGGGGAGACATCTTCTCTAGGCAAATACTAGTTCTGCAGCCCAGCAACATGCTAGTATTGGTACAATTTACATCACACAGGACTCAAATTAAATAAAAAATCCAAATGTGGACAAAGGTTCATTCCACAATAAGCCACACAACAAAAGAAACAGAGTTTTTGTTCACTCCCAGAACTTGATGCTACCTACTGAGATAGTTCCCAATGGCTTCTGCTGGCCCGCTGACCTTAATTAAAAAAACAGCATCCCATTTACCTACACTAAACCCAATACACCGGGTTATAGTGCCTCCAGTGTGCAATTCAGCACATATCGAAGCCGATCTTTAGAGGGACTGAGTGCTGGATTGAAGCTATGTATATTAGTCAGAGAGCCTGCATCGGTCTCCTGTTCACCTGCACTATAACCCAGTGTATTGGGTTTAGTGTCGGTGAACGGGTGAATGTTTTCCTTTATTAGAATTCTCCCTATAGCCTAACAGGGAATGATCTCTCAAGTAAGGGTAGTGGGAAAGCATACTCACCTGCCCTGAACCCTCACTGCTGCTATTCCAATGGTGTCCAGCCTCCTCTATTTTTCTGTTGTTTCTTGCTTCCTCTAATCATGTTGTCTCACAGGGATGTCCCCCTGGGTCACTACTGTAGGCATTGATAGGGTAAATAGTCAGCTTCTATGTAGTTGAAATATCAGAGGAAGCAACAGAGAGCAGTGAGGACTGGATGCTATTGAAACAGCAGTAGCAGGGGATGAGGGCAGGTAAGTATGATTGCTTTTTCATCTTTACATAACTCAGAGTTAAGTAGTAGTTAATAGTAAAATGTATGTACAGCTGCAATACCACTTCAAAGCCAGTGTTTCTTTAAGAAGACTGGATGATCTCTCTTTAACATGATTTTACAGAGTCTAGAATCTTGACACATTCAGCAAAATTCCCAAACGTTCTGCTCTATGAAATCATTTAGCATTAGCAAACCTTTTCTTAATGCTCAAACTAAGATTACACTGGTATTAAATGTATTTATAGATCACTGTACTAGTTTATAGAATGTATGAGGAACTGATGAGGTAGGTGAACTTCAGCCTCTTTGCAAAAATGTAATATAATATGATCTAGCTATGAAGTCCTCAGAGACAGTTGTATGCTAATTTCATTTTTCCTTTGTCTTGATAGTTTGCTACATTGTAACAGTAAAATGAATAATTATGTAACAGGCATTTTAGCTGCCAGAACATTATCTCTTTTTTATTTTTTTCTGAACAAAGTCATTCAGATCCATCAGATTTATCAATCAGCCTGATAAGGATTGTCCATCTACGTTTTGTATTAATGATTAGAAAGTTTTAGTATATCTAAGCCCTTGTTCACAATTATATAGAAAAAAAATTGGGTTTAAAGTTTAAAGGGTTGTCCAGAACATTTTTTTGTTTGAGAAATAAGCCCAGACTGTCATATAAAACTAAAATAACCCTGAACTTACCTCTCTTGTTCTCCACTACCTCCATTATTGTGGTGCCTGTTGTTTTCCACTTCCCAGCATTTTGGTCAAAACATCACATTGCAGCTCGGCTGAGGCTGAACACCACAGTGGCCAGTGATTGGCTGAATGCCATTGTCTCACACTGACCACAGCACCAAGATGTAAAGTTTAGCAGACATGGGGTGCTTGGGTTAACAGAAGATATTGCTAATTACTGGCTTTAGCCTTGTACCGAAGTGTAGCGAGGAGAAGAACTGGTGTCTCAATAATGGAGGCTGCTGGGGAGTGAGGGAGGTAAGTACATGTTTATTTATTTATTTATTTTTAAATTATACAGCCTCAGTACATTTCTTTAAAAAAATGTGCTGGACAACCCCTTCAAAGCCAGCAATGTACTGTAGCTTTTTGGAACCTTCAACCCATTTAACTCTAGGTGCTTGACACGGGGGTGGGGTGGAATGCAACAGGTCACCTGGCTGGGGAATTTATATAGAGAGCCCATATAACAAACTACATTTTGCTCTGGGTGAAGATAACCATAAGCATAAAATGCCTAAATATGTTTTTTTATGTTTTATTGCAAGTGGAATAAACTTACAGTACAATAGAATGATGTATCTTTAAGGGGAAAAAGGTACTTAGCAATTGTATGTTACTATTTGTGTCTTGTCGGATAGCCTGACTATCAATACACTCGACACGTAACATTTACATTCTGACCTTGAGAGAATATTGTAAAACTTACAAAGGAGAATAAAAGCTTGCAAAGGTCATAATGTTACCACTGAAAAGAACCATTCACCTTTTGAAATACAAATGCCATTTGACATGCCTTACTTTTTATATTTCTTAATGTTGCGAGTTACTGTTTGGCTGCCAATTTATCACTATAGCTTGAGTAAGTACAATGACAAGGTACATTAAGTTAATACAGGTTATTCCAAGAAAACAAGAGACTCTTATGTTTTCATAGTGAATATGATCTGCAGTATATATCATATCTCTAACTAGCACATAAACAGCTACATCTCTTTGTTTCTACATGTACAGCCTGACTGGATCTATTTTTGGTATACAGTTAGTGTGACACCATATTTGCATGACACTTAGAAACATTAAATTGTTTCCTGGTTAGCACCAGATACTGAACCATGTTCTTTTTTTTTATCTATTTCAATTTTTTTTGTAATTTTTGTATTGCATTTTTGTACTTTCTTATGGGTGCTGACATCTTGTCTGAGCTGATTTTAACATCATTTAGAGATGTGCTTTATAGCAGGCATCATGGATATAGGCAACCATAGACAGGAGTGGACCCATTCAGATGAATTGGGGATGCTACTGGGCCTTATCTGTGAGTCTGTGAGGTCGATCTACAGGTCGATCTCTACTGAGAATGGTGGTGGATGCAGTGTTATCTGGCATCACCAACCAATCTAAACTTTTGACATGTCTGTGCAACAAGTCCAAAATTTAATTAAATGACAGTAACACTTAAAGGGGTTTATTCAAGTATTTGTCCAACACTATGGGTGAAGTGAATGTGCATTACTGAATGCCATTACGTTTTTGTACCTTTTTTGAATTATATATATATATATATATATATATATATATATATATATATATGTGTGTGTATTTATATGTCTACATATTTAATTTAAAATAAGTGATCATAGGTTCTTTAATTGTGTTGCTTAATTTCTTAAAACATGTTTACAGAGGTCAGGGCTCAGTTCTTGTCATACAGATTCTTAAAATAAGTCAGCATTGTTATTATTAATAGCCAATAACCCCCACAGGGGGAGCTTAGGTGCACACTGCATACATTAATACAGTGCTTTCCAAACTGGGTGTCACAACATAGTGGTGTGCTGGCAGTCTCCAGGGGTGTCGTGGGACCACCCCATCCTGTAGCAGCAGTGGCTAGTCACTGTTCTTTAGTGGCCATGTCCCGTGCTGTCTGATCTTGAACTGGTCAATATGGAAGCCAGAGTTGCGACCACTTTAAATCAATGAGCATCACTGGCTGCTGGGACTTCTGACAAATGAAGCCCCTGGTGTTGCGCTGAGCAGTGGAGTAGAAGGACATATTTGCAACACAAGAGGCCATCACTTCGCTTAGCCACTAAACCTGCACCTAAGCCTGCTGGTGTGCACTGAAAGACACAGGTCAGGTGAGAGATGGCACTGGGGGGGGGGGGGGATCAAGATGGGGGGAGTTAAACTAGGGGAGATCCAGAGGAAAAATTAAATGGCACAGGAGGTGATTAGCGGTAGTGAAGTGGCTTTGTGGGGATCAAATGGCACATTAGGTGATGAAAGGGCACAGGAGATGATGGTGAGAGTGATGAAATGGCACAGGGGTGAGGGGTGATGATGTGGCACAGGGGTGATAAATTGGCATAGGGGGTGATGATGGGGGTGACAAAAAGGCACAATGTATGATAATGGGGGTGATGAAGTGGTGATGAAGTGGTACAGGGATTGTACTTTGTAATGACATACAATTAAAATTATACCCTACTTATATAGGTTTGATTTTGTTGTACTTCTGGAAAAAATCATAACTACATGCAGGAAAATTGATATGTTTAAAATTGTCATTTTCTGACCCCTATAACTTTTTTATTTTTCCATGTATGAGGAGGTATGAGGGCTAATTTTTTTGTGCCGTGATCTTAAATTGTTTGCAGGTACCATTTTTGTATTGATCGGACTTTTTGATAGCTTTTTTTCATTTTTTTATGATATAAAAAGTGACCAAAAATACGCTATTTAGGATGTTGGATTTTTTTTTTGCACGTACACCATTAACCGTGCAATTTACTTAATGATATATTTTTATCATTCGGACATTTCAGCACACAGCAATACCACATATGTTTATTTTTATTTACACTGGTTTTATTTTTTTATAATGGGAAAAAGAGGGTGATTCCTACTTTTATTAGGGAAGGGGTTAAATGATCTTTATTAACATTTTTTTTTAATTTTTTTTTTTTGCAATGTTATAGCCCCCATAGGGGGCTATAACACTGCACACACTGTTCTTTTAGATTGAGCATTGTTATCCCATAGGATAACATTGCTCAATGATTCTGCCGCTTGACTGCTCATGCCTGGATCTCAGGCACTAAGCAGTCATTAGGTGATTGGAAACCAGTAGGCAGGTAAGGGGACCCTCCTTGTGTCCTACAGCTCTTTGTGATGCCGCAATTTAACCACATCGGTCCCGAACAGTCCCCTGAGCTAACCGGCACTTATTAACTTTCACTTTAGACGCGGCGATCAACTATGAACGCTGCGTCTAAAGGGTTAATAGCTATTAGCCACGGGTCCTGGCCATTGCTAGGTGCTGGGCCCGACCCGATATGACACGGCGTGGCCCCACGTTATAGAATGGGAGCCAAGCCACGACGTACATGTATGCCATGGGTCGGGAAGGGGTTAAATGGCCCCTTTCTACATTTCTATTATTGTCGGCTACATTTTGAGGTCCCTGCTCGCCCACATAAATTGATCCTTGTTTAAAAATGAACATTAATATATATATATATATATATATATATATATATATATATATATAAAAATGTAGAAAAAGCGCAGCACTCCTCAATAACGTGAAAAAAAGTGGTGATTTATTGGCTCACATAGCAGTAATGTTTCTGTCCTACCATAGGACCGTTTTCAAGGGCTTGAAAATGGTCCTATGGTAGGACAGAAACGTTGCTGCTATGTGAGCCAATAAATCACCACTTTTTTCACGTTATTGAGGAGTGCTGCGCTTTTTCTACATTTATATTACATGGACTTTGATCGGGTCTGGGGCGCTGGCACCCGCTGCTGTATTGGATAAGTAGTGCTGCAGATTTTCTTCATTGATATATATATATATATATATATATATTTTTTTTTTTTTTGTCTTTCAAGTTTTATTTATTTATTTTTATTTTTTATTTTTTTGTCTTTCAAGTTTTTGAGAGCAGGCAGGGACCAGAAATTCAGCGCTCAATATTATAAATAGGGCTAAAAAGAGTAAAGTGAAAATAAATAAAAAACATGAAGAATGAAGACTAGAAAAAGAAATTATGAAATGCACTCCTCATTCATTTTTAATATTGAGCACTGAGTTTTCTGGTCCCTGCCCGATCTGGAAAATTGAAAGAGAGAAACAAAAAAAATGTACATTTTTAAAGAAGTGGCTGCCTTACTGTAACGGCGAGCGCTCTGGTCCGGTGTCCCGACCGTGAGCGCCTGCCGTCTTGTTCCTCCAGCTTGTTCCTCCAGTTCCTCGATTCGCATTGTGGGAGGCACCTGCATTTGAATCACTGCCCATTCATTACCGGTTGCTGCCCGACTCCTTGCCTTCCTGCGCGCATGACCCCGCCTTCTAGGGCATGCGCGCCGGCTTCTCCAGTTTTAAAGGGTCAGCGCACCACTAATTGGTGCCTAGTCCTCTCCATACGTTGAATAAACCATCTCCTCCTCCTCTTCCCTGACGGATATGGTGAAGACCAGGGGCACCTTAGACTCCGTTTCCCGATACGGTCCGTGTCATCAGCCACACAGGTCAGTGGATCCACACCCTGCACTGTTACAGCAAGATCCTGCCATGGATCCCGTTGGGGTTCCTCTGCCTGATAATCCGGATCTCGATTCTATTGTGGCAGCAGTTGGCCCAGCAGGCACAACAGTTAAGCCAATTGTCCGCCATGATGCAGCAGTTGCTATCTGCTCAACAACAACTGCAGCAGCCAAAGCCTCCTCCTGCTCCAGTCTTGCCTCCCGCTCCTGCAGTCGTCTCCAGATCTAAACTCAGTTTGACTCTCCCTGAGAAGTACGAGGAGGATCCTTAGTCTTGCCGTGGTATCGTGACTTAATGGTCCATGCACATTGAACTCCTTGCGGAAAAGTTCCCTACGGAACAAGTGGAGGTGGCCTTTGTCCTTGTTACGCCGAGCGCTCCGGGTCCCCGCTCCTCCCCGGAGCGCTCGCAACATCCTCGCTACTGCAGCGCCCCGGTCAGATCCACTGACCGGGTGCGCTGCGATACCGCCTCCAGCCGGGATGCGATTCGCGATGCGGGTCGCGCCCGCTCGCGATGCGCACCCCGGCTCCCGTACCTGACTCGCTCTCCGTCGGTCCTGTCCCGGCGCACGCGGCCCCGCTCCCTAGGGCGCGCGCGCGCCGGCTCTATGCGATTTAAAGGGCCACTGCGCAACTGATTGGCGCAGTTGTTCTAATTAGTGTGTTCACCTGTGCACTCCCTATGTATACCTCACTTCCCCTGCACTCCCTCGCCGGATCTTGTTGCCATCGTGCCAGTGAAAGCGTTTCCTTGTGTGTTCCTAGCCTGTGTTCCAGACCTCCTGCCGTTGCCCCTGACTACGATCCTTGCTGCCTGCCCCGACCTTCTGCTACGTCCGACCTTGCTCTTGTCTACTCCCTTGTACCGCGCCTATCTTCAGCAGTCAGAGAGGTTGAGCCGTTGCTAGTGGATACGACCTGGTTACTACCGCCGCTGCAAGACCATCCCGCTTTGCGGCGGGCTCTGGTGAATACCAGTAGTAACTTAGAACCGGTCCACTAGCACGGTCCACGCCAATCCCTCTCTGGCACAGAGGATCCACCTCCTGCCAGCCGAATCGTGACAGTAGATCCGGCCATGGATCCCGCTGAAGTTCCACTGCCAGTTGTCGCCGACCTCACCACGGTGGTCGCCCAGCAGTCACAACAGATAGCGCAACAAGGCCATCAGCTGTCTCAACTGACCGTGATGCTACAGCAGCTACTACCACAGCTTCAGCAATCATCTCCTCCGCCAGCTCCTGCACCTCCTCCGCAGCGAGAGGCCGCTTCCGGCCTACGACTATCCTTGCCGGATAAATTTGATGGGGACTCTAAGTTTTGCCGTGGCTTTCTTTCACAATGTTCCCTGCACTTGGAGATGATGTCGGACCAGTTTCCTACTGAAAGGTCTAAGGTGGCTTTCGTAGTCAGCCTTCTGTCTGGGAAAGCTCTGTCATGGGCCACACCGCTCTGGGACCGCAATGACCCCGTCACTGCCTCTGTACACTCCTTCTTCTCGGAAATTCGAAGTGTCTTTGAGGAACCTGCCCGAGCCTCTTCTGCTGAGACTGCCCTGCTGAACCTGGTCCAGGGTAATTCTTCCGTTGGCGAGTACGCCATACAATTCCGTACTCTTGCTTCCGAATTATCCTGGAATAATGAGGCCCTCTGCGCGACCTTTAAAAAAGGCCTATCCAGCAACATTAAAGATGTTCTGGCCGCACGAGAAATTCCTGCTAACCTGCATGAACTCATTCATCTAGCCACTCGCATTGACATGCGTTTTTCCGAAAGGCGTCAGGAGCTCCGCCAGGATATGGACTTTGTTCGCACGAGGCGTTTTTTCTCCCCGGCTCCTCTCTCCTCTGGTCCTCTGCAATCCGTTCCTGTGCCTCCCGCCGTGGAGGCTATGCAAGTTGACCGGTCTCGCTTGACACCTCAAGAGAGGACACGACGCCGCATGGAGAATCTTTGCCTGTACTGTGCCGGTACCGAACACTTCCTGAAGGATTGTCCTATCCGTCCTCCCCGCCTGGAAAGACGTACGCTGACTCCGCACAAAGGTGAGACAGTTCTTGATGTCAACTCTGCTTCTCCACGCCTTACTGTGCCTGTGCGGATATCTGCCTCTACCTTCTCCTTCTCTACTATGGCCTTCTTGGATTCCGGATCTGCAGGAAATTTTATTTTGGCCTCTCTCATCAACAGGTTCAACATCCCGGTGACCAGTCTCGCCAGACCCCTCTACATCAATTGTGTTAACAATGAAAGATTGGACTGTACCGTACGTTACCGCACGGAGCCCCTCCTAATGTGCATCGGACCTCATCACGAAAAAATTGAGTTTTTGGTCCTCTCCAATTGCACTTCCGAAATTCTCCTTGGACTACCATGGCTTCAACGCCATTCCCCAACCCTTGATTGGTCCACAGGAGAGATCAAGAGCTGGGGTACTTCTTGTTTCAAGGACTGTCTTAAACCGGTTCCCAGTACTCCCTGCCGTGACCCTGTGGTTCCCCCTGTAACCGGTCTCCCTAAGGCTTATATGGACTATGCTGACGTATTTTGCAAAAAACAAGCTGAGACTTTACCTCCTCACAGGCCTTATGACTGTCCTATTGACCTCCTCCCGGGCACTACTCCACCCCGGGGCAGAATTTATCCTCTGTCCGCCCCAGAGACTCTTGCTATGTCTGAATACATCCAGGAAAATTTAAAAAAGGGGTTTATCCGCAAATCCTCCTCTCCTGCCGGAACTGGATTTTTCTTTGTGTCCAAAAAAGATGGCTCCCTACGTCCTTGCATTGATTACCGCGGACTTAATAAAATCACGGTAAAGAACCGCTACCCCCTACCTCTTATCTCAGAACTCTTTGATCGCCTTCAAGGTGCCCACATCTTTACCAAACTGGACTTAAGAGGTGCTTATAATCTCATCCGCATCAGGGAGGGGGACGAATGGAAAACTGCATTTAACACTAGAGATGGACACTTTGAGTATCTGGTCATGCCCTTTGGCCTGTGCAACGCCCCTGCCGTCTTCCAAGACTTTGTTAATGAAATTTTTCGTGATCTCTTATATTCCTGTGTTGTTGTGTATCTGGACGATATTCTGATTTTTTCTGCCAACTTAGAAGAACACCGCCAGCATGTCCGCATGGTTCTTCAGAGACTTCGAGACAATCAACTTTATGCCAAAATGGAGAAATGTCTGTTTGAATGTCAATCTCTTCCTTTCCTAGGATACTTGGTCTCTGGCCAGGGACTACAAATGGACCCAGATAAACTCTCTGCCGTCTTAGATTGGCCACGCCCCTCCGGACTCCGTGCTATCCAACGTTTTTTGGGGTTCGCCAATTATTACAGACAATTTATTCCACATTTTTCCACTATTGTGGCTCCTATCGTGGCTTTAACCAAGAAGAATGCCAATCCTAAGTCCTGGTCTCCTCAAGCGGAAGACGTATTTAAACGGCTCAAGTCTGCCTTTTCTTCTGCTTCCGTGCTCTCCAGACCTGACCCATCTAAACCCTTCCTATTGGAGGTTGATGCCTCCTCAGTGGGAGCTGGAGTGGTCCTTCTACAAAAAAATTCTTCCGGGCATGCTGTTACTTGTGGTTTTTTTTCTAGGACCTTCTCTCCGGCGGAGAGGAACTACTCCATCGGGGATCGAGAACTACTGGCCATTAAATTGGCACTTGAGGAATGACGGCATCTGCTGGAGGGATCAAAATTTCCAGTTATCATTTACACCGATCACAAGAATCTCTCCTATCTCCAGTCTGCCCAACGGCTGAATCCTCGCCAGGCCAGGTGGTCGTTGTTCTTTGCCCGTTTTAACTTTGAAATTCATTTTCGCCCTGCCGACAAGAACATTAGGGCCGATGCTCTCTCTCGTTCCTCGGATGCCTCGGAAGTAGAGCTCTCTCCGCAACACATCATTCCTCCTGACTGTCTGATCTCCACTTCTCCAGCCTCCATCAGGCAAACTCCTCCAGGGAAGACCTTCGTTTCTCCACGCCAACGCCTCGGGATTCTCAAATGGGGTCACTCCTCCCACCTTGCTGGCCATGCGGGCATCAAAAAGTCCTTGCAACTCATCTCTCGTTTCTATTGGTGGCCGACTCTGGAGACGGATGTTGTTGATTTTGTGCGGGCCTGTACTGTCTGTGCCCGGGATAAGACTCCTCGCCAGAAGCCTGCTGGTCTCCTTCATCCTCTGCCTGTCCCCGAACAGCCTTGGTCTCTGATTGGTATGGACTTTATTACAGACTTACCCCCATCCCGTGGCAACACTGTTGTTTGGGTGGTCGTTGATCGATTTTCCAAGATGGCACATTTTATTCCTCTTCCTGGTCTTCCTTCAGCGCCTCAGTTGGCAAAACAATTTTTTGTACACATTTTTCGTCTTCACGGTTTGCCCACGCAGATCGTCTCGGATAGAGGCGTCCAATTCGTGTCAAAATTCTGGAGGGCTCTCTGTAAACAACTCAAGATTAAATTAAACTTCTCTTCTGCTTATCATCCTCAATCCAATGGGCAAGTAGAAAGAATTAACCAGGTCCTGGGTGACTATTTACGGCATTTTGTTTCCTCCCGCCAGGATGACTGGGCAGATCTTCTACCATGGGCCGAATTCTCGTACAACTTCAGAGTCTCTGAATCTTCTTCTAAATCCCCATTTTTAGTGGTGTACGGCCGTCACCCTCTTCCCCCCCTCCCTACTCCCTTGCCCTCTGGTTTGCCCGCTGTGGATGAAGTAACTCGTGATCTTTCCACCATATGGAAAGAGACCCAAAATTCTCTTTTACAGGCTTCATCTCGCATGAAAAAGTTTGCTGATAAGAAAAGAAGAGCTCCCCCCATTTTTTCTCCCGGAGACAAGGTATGGCTCTCCGCTAAATATGTCCGCTTCCGTGTCCCCAGCTACAAATTGGGACCACGCTATCTTGGTCCTTTCAAAATCTTGTGCCAAATTAATCCTGTCTCTTACAAACTTCTTCTTCCTCCTTCTCTTCGTATTCCTAATGCCTTTCATGTCTCTCTTCTTAAACCACTCATCATCAACCGTTTCTCTCCCAAACTTGTTTCTCCCACTCCTGTTTCCGGTTCTTCTGACATCTTCTCCGTGAAGGAGATACTGGCCTCCAAGACGGTCAGAGGGAAAACATTTTTTTTGGTTGATTGGGAGGGCTGTGGTCCTGAAGAGAGATCCTGGGAACCTGAGGACAATATCCTAGACAAAAGTCTGGTCCTCAGGTTCTCAGGCTCCAAGAAGAGGGGGAGACCCAAGGGGGGGGGTACTGTTACGCCGAGCGCTCCGGGTCCCCGCTCCTCCCCGGAGCGCTCGCAACATCCTCGCTACTGCAGCGCCCCGGTCAGATCCACTGACCGGGTGCGCTGCGATACCGCCTCCAGCCGGGATGCGATTCGCGATGCGGGTGGCGCCCGCTCCCGTACCTGACTCGCTCTCCGTCGGTCCTGTCCCGGCGCGCGCGGCCCCGCTCCCTAGGGCGCGCGCGCGCCAGGTCTCTGCGATTTAAAGGGCCACTGCGCCACTGATTGGCGCAGTTGTTCTAATTAGTGTGTTCACCTGTGCACTCCCTATGTATACCTCACTTCCCCTGCACTCCCTCGCCGGATCTTGTTGCCATCGTGCCAGTGAAAGCGTTTCCTTGTGTGTTCCTAGCCTGTGTTCCAGACCTCCTGCCGTTGCCCCTGACTACGATCCTTGCTGCCTGCCCCGACCTTCTGCTACGTCCGACCTTGCTCTTGTCTACTCCCTTGTACCGCGCCTATCTTCAGCAGTCAGAGAGGTTGAGCCGTTGCTAGTGGATACGACCTGGTTACTACCGCCGCTGCAAGACCATCCCGCTTTGCGGCGGGCTCTGGTGAATACCAGTAGTAACTTAGAACCGGTCCACTAGCACGGTCCACGCCAATCCCTCTCTGGCACAGAGGATCCACCTCCTGCCAGCCGAATCGTGACAGTCCTCTTAACTGGAAGGGCCTTGGCCTGTGCAACCTCGCTATGGGATCGCAGTGATCCACTCACAATTAATCTCCGGGCTTTCCTGACTGAATTCCTGGGTGTCTTTGAAGAACCTGCACAAGCTTCTTCCGCAGAGATGGCTTTGCTGAGCCTTTCCCACAGCAACTCCTGAGTACACCATTCCATTTTGTTCCCTTGAATCAGAGTTATCTTGGAACAATGAAGCTCTTTGCGCCACTTTCAAGAGAGGACTCTCTAGTCATATTAAGGATGCCCTCGCTGCCCGGGAGTGAACTTATACAGTTGGCTTCCCGGATAGATATCCGTTACTCTGAACGACGTGAGGAACTACATCAAGAAAGGGAGTCTGCACAACTTTGGTGCTTTCCTCGTCTGGCACCTGTCTTCCAGCAACCACCGCAATCTTCTACAGTGGAGACTATGCAGGTGGACCAGTCTCGTCTGACCCTGCAGGAAAGAACTGCTGACGAGCTGAGAATCTTTGTCTCTACTGCTCCAATACAGATCATTTCCTCAACGATTGTCCTCTGTGTCCACAGTCACAGGGAAACTCTCGCACCTAGAGTTTGTGGAAGAGGCCTCCCTAGGTGTGAATACCTCCTCTCCATGCTTGAATTTGATGGTCACGTTTTCTCTACCCTCCAAAGAAACTATTTCCGTTCTAGCCTTCCTGGACTCTGGGTCCCCAAGAAATGTTATTGATGCCTCCTTAGTACATAGGTATCGTCTGCCAGTATCCCGCCTTCTGAAGCATTTGTACATCTCTTCGGTCAACGGAGAAAATCTGGACTGTCTTATTTGGCACATAACCCTTACCTATGCAAGTTAGAGTTCTGCATAACAAAAGATTTTCCTTCTATGTACTTCCTCCACTTTTCTACTTGGCCTTCCTTGGTTGCAATTACATGCTCTGCATCTTGATTGGAAGACTGGAGAAGTACTTCGTTGGGGAGCCTATTGCTTTAACAACTGTTTACATACCTGTCTGTCCAAGTTAGTCTCTCGTTTCTTCAGGAATTTTTCTGACGTCTTTAGGGAAAAACAAGCTGAAGTTTTACTACCACATCGTCCCTATGATTGTCCAATCAATTTATTGCCCGGCAGCACACTTCCTCGAGGCAGAATTTATCCTTTGTCTGTCCCTGAAACTCAGGCCATGTCTGATTACATCCAAGAAAATCTTCAGAAAGGATTTATCAGAAAGTCATCTTCTCCTGCCGGAGCCGTATTTTTCTTTGTGGGAAAAAAAGGATGGATCTTTGCGACCTTGCATCGACTACCTGGGCTTCAATAAAATTACTGTCAAGAACCGCTATTCACTTCTTTTGATCTCAGAATTATTTGATCATCTGCGTGGTGCCAGGATCTTCTCCAAACTCGACCTTCGTGGGGCCTAAAATTTGATCCGCATACAAGAAGGAGAAGAATGGAAGACTGCGTTTAATACTTGTGATGGACATTTCGAGTATCTTTTGATGTCATTCAGACTCTGTAATGCTCCAGAAGTCTTCCAAGAGTTTGTTAATTATATATTTTGTGACCTCTTACACTCCTGTGTTGTTGTCTATTTGGATGACATACTCATTTACTCACCCAACGTTCAGACTCACCACCGCTTTTACAGCATCTCTGAGAAAATCATCCTTACGCTAAACTTGAGAAGTGTACTTTTGAAAAAAACAGCATTCCATTTATGGGTATATTGTTGTCAGTCAAGGCCTACAAATGGATCCTAACAAGTTGTCTGCTGTACTGGACTGGCCCCGACCTTCTGGCTTGAAAGCTATTCAGCGTTTTCTCGGCTTTGCCAATTATTATCGGCAATTTATTCCTCACTACTCCACCTTGGTAGCTCCCATCATTTCTCTCACTAAGAAGTCTACTAATCATAAGATCTGGACTCCAGAGTTTGAAGAAGCATCCAATCACTTACAGTACGCCTTCGCTTCTGCTCCTGTTTTATCAAGGGATGCTTCTTCAGTTGGAGCAGGTGCATTGTTAATTCAAAAGTCCTCTAAAGGAAAAACTGTAACCTGTGGGTTTTTCTCTAAAACCTTCTCTCCTGCAGAGAGAAATTATACCATTGGAGATCGTGAACTTTTGGCAATAAAGTTGGCTTTGGAAGAATGGCGTCACTTCTGTACATCCGCTTGCAATTTATTCTGACCATAAGAACTTGCTCTATCTTCAATCAGCCCATCGTGTCAACCTCTGGGAAGCTCGTTTGTCCCTCTTCTCCAGATTCGACTTTTATATTTGATTCTGTCCAGCATAGAAGAATCTTCGAGATGACGCTCTATCTAGGTCCCCAGATGTTCAAGACGAGGAATCCCACCCTTAACACATTATTCCTCATCTCTGCAGGGCCAGCAAGTCTTCAGCACCTGCCTCCTGGGAAGACTTACATATCTCCCCGTTTAAGACTCCGAGTCTTGAAATGGGGTCATTCTTCTCTTCTGGCAGGTCATGCCGGAATTTGTAAATCTTTGCAGCTCATCTCCTGACAGTATTGGTGGCCTACTTTAAAACAGGATGTAGTTGATTTTGTCTGTTCTTTGTTCTTGGGCCCAGGACAAGACCCCTGTTCCAAACCTGCAGGACTTCTAAATCCTTTGCCATTTCCAGAATTGCCCTGGACCGATATTGCTATGGACTTTATTACGGAACTTCCTTCTCCTGGCGGCAATACGGTCTTTTGGCTTGTAGTAGACCGATTCTCTAAAATGGCTCATTTTGTGCCTTTGCCTGGAGTACCATCTGCACTACAGCTTGCCAAACTTTTTCTTTGCCATATCTTCCGCTTTCATGGATTGCCCTCTCATATTGTATGGGCAATCTGGGCCGATTTACTTCCGTGGGCCAAGTTTTCTTGCAATCGTAAAGATTCTGAATCTACTGGGACATCACCTTTCTTTGTGGTCTATGGACTTCATCCTCGTCCTCCTCTTCCCTTGTCTTCTTCCTCCGGTGTTCCTATGGCTGATGAACAAGTACCGAATTTCACCCCCATCTGGCAGAAGACCCGTCACTCCCTTTTATATGCCTTGACCGGTATGAAGTCTCAAGCAGACAAGAAAATATGTTCTCCTCCCGAATTCTCTCCTGGGGACAGAGTGTGGTTATCTTCCAAATATATCTGTTTTAAGGAACCCTGTTATAAACTGGGCCCTCGCTATTTGGGACCTTATAAGATCAAAAAACATTTAAATCCTGTGGCTTATACTCTCCATCTTCCATCTTCACTCCGGATCCCAAATTCTTTTCATGTCTCCCTCTTGAAACCAGTTGTCCATAACCACTTCTCTAAAAAAGACATTTCTCCTACCCCCATCTCAGGTACCTCGGATGTTTACATCGTCAAGGAAATTCTGTACTCCAAGTTTAACAGAGGAAAACGTTTTTTCCTTGTAGATTGGGAAGGGTTTGGGTCAGAGGAAAGTTCTTGGTAGCTGCAGGACAACATTCTTGACTGTGGTCCTCTCCATACGTTATATAAACCCCCCCTCTTCCCTGCCGAATCTTCAGTGCCTATTCCCTGAGATTAAGCGTACCCATTGTCTGTTGCCTACCCTGTTTTCTGACCCTTCGCTGCCTGCCTTGACCTTCTGCTAGTCCGACTTTGTCTCTGCCTCATCCTACTGCACTTTGCCTCGTCCAGCCACCTGAGTGGTCGAGTCGCATCGGGGGTAGCAACCTGGGTGTCGCCTGCCACAGCAAGCCCATCCTGCCTTGCAGCAGGCTATAGTGAAGGCCAGCAGCACCTTAGACTTTGCTCCCTGATACGGTCCGTGTCATCAACCACACAGGTCAGTGTATCCACACCCTGCACCGTTACACTTACTTATTTCTGGCATTATCTGTGGGAGATACATTACACTGGTACCTGTCACATATGAATCTCTTTATGGTTTCAATTTATGTTTTAAAAAGACAAAATCTAAATATTGGGAATTCTTAAAGAAAAAGAAAAACAGGCCCTGCTTACAGTAAGATATATATTGCTTTACTTTATAATACTTTTTTCCCCTAGACAATAACTCCTTGAGATGAAAAATATGCATTATTATAGGATGGGAAATGGGGTCAATGGATTTTTTGACCTGGATAACGTATAGTTGTCTTCGTACACATTTGATATTTGATCATTATGCATCTATAGCCTAAAGCAAGATCATCTATTGTAAATAGTGTCCTGTTCCCATCTTATTTTCTATGAATTAATCAATAACCCTTAATATATGTGGTTTTTGTGTTTTATTCTCATATCATTGCCACCTTGAGATCTGAATTAATACAGGCAGAATTTTTTAACCCATTCCCCAGGGAAAGCATTTGGTGTTTTTTTTTTTTTTTTTTTTTTTTTTTTTTAGCTCACCAACATTATGAAAATATAGAATTTGTGCTCTGTTCACACCGAAACTTATTCTCAATAGTATCCATTGACTTGACAGATTGTATCTATGGAGACTGTCAGGCATGCTCATCCAAACTGCATATTACTTGTTAGTGTATGCAAACAAGGGGGATTGTGGGAAAGCTATTGCCTGTGTGTCTCTGTGCTGAGAACAAATGCAGGAAGTGTGGGTGGGACAAGCAGCGCTCTGTGCAGGCTCCTGGCCTGCTGTGCAAGCCGCAGCAGGTCACAGAGCCCTGCTTGTCCTGCCCACACTTCCTGTATTTTGTTCCAGCTAAGACACAAAGGTAATAGCTGTAGGGACAAAACAGCATTTTTTCATCCAAAAATATTAAAAAAAATTCTACCACTCCATATTACAAATATACATATAATGTTATTATCTACATAAGATAAAAAGTTTTTGCATGTGATAGTGCCCATTTAAGTATCCCTGTCATTTAACAAAATTTTTCACATATTACAAGAACATCATGATCATCTTAAAAGCAGTATATTTATTATGAAGACTGTTGGCAAAATTGACAATTTTTCTGGTTTATATGATAACTCCATTCCCCCCCTAAATTGAACCCAACCTAGTGTAAGAAATAATAAGAATTGTTCTGTTTATAGAGTTAATGGGGTATTCATGAAAAATGGTGTAGGTAAACATTTTTTTTTTTTTACTTCACTAATTCATGTGTACCTGCACCAAATTATTGACATGGTGCAGGGTGTGTGATAAATCTGGTGCTGATCACATTTCTTACTTCAGTACTCTACTTTTGTATGGTAGTTTTGTGCAACTTTTGTGCAACTTTTTAACCCATGCGACAATTATGAAACTTTTTTAATAATGCTGTCCAGAATTAGTTTGTATGCTGTTTTTTATTTGCTGGTGAATTGCACCCTTATGGGTGTTTTACACCAAACTGTGTGACTTTTCAAAAAAATTGCAGTTTCATAAATCCCTGACCACTGCAAAAACTCAACTCAAAACACGCCTATCACAGCAAAAAAACTAAACACACGTAAATGAAAAACGCATGAAAAGTCACAAAAAACACCCAAAATAGTGTGCCAAATTTACCCAACAAATTTACCCAGTTAAATGCTTCGTAAATAGACCCAATGAATTTATTTCCAAGTGTTGATTCTCAGATCCATCTCCTATCTTGTGCAGCTCTCTGCCCTGGTTTTGATCAAAAGAAGAATATCTCTGCATGTACCACTGCTGAAACACAAGAGAACTGGATTTGTACAATTCCTATGCTGCCCGAGGGCCTTTGATGCAGAGAGAGAGGGGACGTCATGGCTCAACTCCCAGCATCTGGAAAGAAGCAGCATGAGTCTTTCATAGGCCTTCAGCAGCAGAACATCAGAAGTGAGGGTCTCTATTATAAAAAGAAAGTGCTGCTACAGAACCTCTTTAATAAACAGAGTGGGAGAATATGTTTTCAATTATGTGGATATGATATAAAGGATTTCATAAGGTGTTTGCAACTTGTAGTTTTTTTTATATGCAGTGTTTTACCAGATTTATAAAATGCTATGAATGAGGATCATTAAAGGTGCACTCCACCCTGAGACATCTTATCCCTCCTGCAGCACCCCCTGTTATCTGCTGCATGGAGCAAACTTTGCTCCGTGCCTGATGACTGGCTATACGGGGCCGGAGTATCGTGATGTCACTGCCCCACCCCCTCGTGATGTCACACCCCACCCCCTCAATACCAGTCTATAGGATGGGGTGTGACGGCCACCACGCCCCCTCCCATAGACTTCCATTAAATGGATGGGGCCGTGATATCACAATACTCTGGCCGCTGTATCGCCCATCATCAGGCACGGAGTTTGCTCCGTGCAGCAGATGACAGGGGGTGCTGCAAGAGAGATCGCAAAGATTCCCAACGGCAGGACCCCTGCGATCAGACATTTTGTGACGGGCGATAGTAACGGGAGAAATAGTGCATGCATTATTTCTCCCATTCATTCGCCCATCACAAAATAATTACGGGTGATAACGGGTTAAAACGGCTATTAGAAAAAAACCATGGTCTATAATGGGATTTTCCAATGGCCGTTCTAATGGCCGTTTAACGGCCGATTTTCAAGATTTTTATGACGGGCGTTTCTAACGGAATTATTTTCATAGTGTGAAAGGGGCCTAACTCAGCCCTAAGTTTTGTATTCATCATAATCTGCATAACAGAATGACTTGTTTTGAATCATCTTCAACTGTAATCTCCAAACTATGGACCTCCAGCTGTTGCAAAGCTACAACCCCCAGCATATGAGATAGAGAGATAAATAGATAGAAAAATATGAGATAGATAGATAAATAGATAGACAAATAGGAGATAGATAGATAGGGACGGTCCAAGCTATTTGACCGCCAGCGGAAACAAATTTGCGAGCTAAGTGCCTCACTATTTCATAGTTTCACATTTGCATCTATTACACCATAGCTGTATAGCTCTCCATGTTTTAACTGCATTTTCATGCTTCACCTATATCCTTGTGCTGGCAGTGTGCTGCTGCATTCTTCTGTTGCTGTATATCTAGCCTAGTAGCGTGCACCTGCAGGCCAGGTCCATATAATAGTTTGGTATCAACTAAAGTGCTGGCTGACTTATTCTTTGTCTGTATTGCACATACGGGGGAGTGGCTACCTCCATGTTGGCCTTGCACCCCACCCACCTCTATCAGGTGTGTATATAAGGTGTCTTGGATGTTCCAGATCCTGCCATGCTTACTGAACTGTTCACACAGAGGCATATTCACAGTGTAGGGTCCGTCCCAATGAGGCCACCTTATCGCGGTGGGACGGTCCAAGCTATTTGACCGCCGGCGGAGACAAATTTGCGAGCTAAGTGCCTCACTATTTCATAGTTTCACATTTGCATCTATTACACCATAGCTGTATAGCTCTCCATGTTTTAACTGCATTTTCATGCTTCACCTATATCCTTGTGCTGGCAGTGTGCTGCTGCATTCTTCTGTTGCTGTATATCTAGCCTATCAGCATGCACCTGTAGGCCAGGTCCATATAATAGTTTGGTATCAACTAAAGTGCTGGCTGACTTATTCTTTGTCTAGATAGATAGATAGATAGATAAAAGATAGTTATGAGATGATAGATAGATAGATAATAGATTGATAGATAATGAATAGATAGCTAGATATATGCTAGATAGATAGATATGAGATAGATAGATAGATATATATGAGAAAGATAGATAGATATATAGATAGATGATAGAAAGATAAGTAGATAGAAAATATCACTGATATATAAATTCAATAGATAGTGTTAGATCTCCCAGGAGTGACTAAAGGGAACCTTTAAAACTTAACTTTTAATGTGCACATATAAATAAGTGTACAAAAACATAAAGGTATCAAAAATATATATATAAAAGTTGCATTACCACGCCATCAGTAATTAACCGCAAATTTAGCAGCAAAAGTATCAGCAGAAATATATATGTACTGTATTATATCACAAGTGTAAAAGGATTCGTTACTGTTGTGCAGCACCTGATACCTTACACCTTATCACATTGGGACATAATACAGGATAATTGTCATTATCCACTAATGCAACACAATAAATTAGATAGTTATAACCAATAATTTCACGTTATGATATAATATTGGAACAGTATAGCGTGTCCTGACTGATCACATCCCTCCTCCTATCTCTAGACAGAGGTAGGAATGTATACACACAGGACACGTGTATAAGAAATCATGCACATAGGTATCGCATGTGTTAATAGATCGGATGTAGTTGATGAAGTGCCATACACTGATTCATTTTCTTCAGAATTGGTGTAATTTATCGCTCCACACAAATGAGCACTCTCTAATTCAGCACGTTATTTATAGTGGTCGTTCCTAAAATATTAACCCCGTGCTAGTAGATTGTTGTGACACAGTTCACATATCACATGTGTATAGCCACAGTTCACACACCAGCGCTCATCAACAATTCCTAATTCGGTACACACTCCATTCAGTGGTCCATAGGCGTTATCCTTGCGCATCCATTTTTTATGTCACTGTTCACACTGCTGATTGCTGAAATATTTGGTCAATGCATTATTACGTATCATAGCATATAGCATTGCAGTTATTGCCATTCATCCACATTAGCAGCATTAGTGTATCTCACATAATCTCTCAACAAGGTATTATTGCCAGTACAGTCCACACTTGTAATGCATATAAGACCCAAGCATGGATAGCACTGTATAGCACATCACCTCTGTACCAAAGATGTCTGAAAGGTACTGTATATACTCGAGTATAAGCCGACCCGAATATAAGCCGAGGCCCCTAATTTTACCCCAAAAACCCAGGAAAAGTTATTGACCCGACAATAAGCCTAGGGTGGGAAATACATTATCCCCCCCATGTCATCATCCAGACCCCCGTCATCATCCCCACCCTTTATCATTACCGCCTGTCAATCCCTTCATCAGTGGTCTTCAACCTGCGGACCTCCAGATGTTGCAAAGCTAAAACCCCCAGCATGCCCGGACATGCTGGGTGTTGTAGTTTTGAAACCTCTGGAGGTCCGCAGGTTGAAGACCACTGCGGCCTTCATCATCATCCAGCCCCCTCCCCCTTTTGTTTTGTACTCACCTCCCCTCGGCGGGAACTTAGGGTGAGCTTGAGTTGGTCCGGGCCATCTATGCTGCAGGGACCATCCGGTGGGAAGGTTAGTCGTTGCGGGCTGTCCATTTTCACCGGGGGGGGCTTCTTCTCCGCGCTTCGGGCCCGGACTAGTGACGTTGCCTTGACGACGATGCACAGGGACATTGCGCATGAACGTCCCTGTGCGTCGTCGTCAAGGCAACGTCACTACTCCGGGCCCGCTGGGAGTTGTAGTTTGCAACATCTGGAGGTCCGCAGGTTGAAGACCACTGACGAAGGGATTGACAGGCGGAGAGTTCACTCAAGTATAAGCCGAGGGGGGCGTTTTCAGCACGAAAAATCATGCAGAGAAACTCGGCTTATACTCGAGTATATACGGTACAAGATATAATGTAGCAAAGCCTTGCACTTATTAGGATACAGATCTCCACGCTACTTGTATGATTCACTTAGAAAGTGTACAGTGTTGCTTGCTACTTTAAAATGGACATTGCAGTCATGAGCTTGTAACATTATAGCACAATTTGATGTATTTGATGCCATATACAGTTCACACTGCGATAATGGTTAATAGCAAGCATTCACTAACGTCTCCACTGCTGTATCACGTTCACATTAGAGAATGACCTATGTCCATGTTCAGAATGTATTTAGCAGGCATTCATGGTCAATATATACTGCAATATTGCGTGCAGATGTAGGCTATTAGTGATTTATTTATAGTCCATCCAGTATTGTAGCATATGGCTAAGATGATAGGATCCAATTGTGCCACACTGAATAATATAGCGTATATGATCAAGGTGGTGTCTATAGTGCTAAATATACATAGTTAGGTCCAGGTGAGTAGATAGCAATCATTTCCATCTGATGGCTCCATTTTTTACTGCAACGTCCAGCAAGTGCAGGGTCCAACGTGTTTCAATAGCTCATATCATCAGGGACCTTTTCATAAAGCTCAGTCTCCTTACTGTCTTACTGTGCAAAGCAGCACCGTATGTGCAGCACTTATGGTGGCCAAACTATACTGACAAAACCACCCAAATTAAATATCTGTGTTCTCCCTTTTCCCGCGATCCAAATATATATCTTATCCACATATATATATATTTTTGATACCTTATATATTTTTGTACACTTATTTATATGTGCACATTAAAAGTTAAGTTTTATAGGTTCCCTTTAGTCACTCCTTTTGATAGATAGATATGAAATAGGTAGGTAGATAGATAGGAGATAGATATATATGAAATAGGTAGATAGCTATGAGATAGATAGATAGATAGATATGAGATAGATAGATATATAGATAGATAAATAAATATGATATATATATATATATATATATATATATATATATATATATAATAGATAGATAAATAAATATAGATATGAGATAGATAGATAAATAGATAGATAGATAACAGATAGATTCATAGGTCATGAATAGATAGATGGATAGATATGAGATAGATAAATAGATAGATATATATGAGATAGATAAATAGATAGATATAAGATAGATAGATAGATAGATATAACATAGATAAATAGATAATAGACAGATTGATAGATAATGAATAGATAGATAGAGAGAAAGATAGTTAGATAGGAGTTAAATAGAAACATATATATTAGATAGATATAGATTGATAGATAATAAATAAATAGATAGATAATGAATAGATAGATAGATACTGTAGATACCGTAGATAGATATGGGATAGATAGAAAGATAGATAATAGACAGACAGATATATATGAAATAGATAGATAGATATGGTATAGATAGATAATAGATAGATATTGTATAGATAGATAGATAGATAGATAGATAGATAGATACTGTAGATTTATAGATAGATAGATGATAGATAGATAGATAGATAAATAGATAGATAGATAACAGATAGATTCATAGGTCATGAATAGATAGATGGATAGATATGAGATAGATAAATAGATAGATTGATATGAGATAGATAAATAGATAGATATAAGATAGATAGATAGATAGATATAACATAGATAAATATATAATAGACAGATTGATAGATAATGAATAGATAGATAGAGAGAAACATAGTTAGATAGGAGTTAAATAGAAACATATATATTAGATAGATATAGATTGATAGATAATAAATAAATAGATAGATAATGAATAGATAGATAGATACTGTAGATACCGTAGATAGATATGGGATAGATAGAAAGATAGATAGATAGATAATAGACAGACAGATATATATGAAATAGATAGATAGATAGATATGGTATAGATAGATAATAGATAGATATTGTATAGATAGATAGATAGATAGATAGTGTAGATTTATAGATAGATAGATGATAGATAGATGGATAGATAGATTGATAAGAGATAGATAGATATGGGATAGATAAATAGATAGATAGATATGGGATAGATAGATATATAGATAGATAGATAGATAGATACTGTAGAAAGATAGATAGATAATAGACAGACATATATATGAAATAGATAGAAATTGTATAGATAGATGATAGATGGATAGATATGAGATAGACATATAATATATAGATAGATAGATACTGTAGAGCAAGACATTTATACATTTATTTTCTTATTTTGTGTCTAATTGAAAATAACTCAGCAAAGCTTTTACATAAAATCTTCAAGGAAATATAAAAGAAATAAATGCCCTTTACCCGCAGTGAAGATTCTTCACTTATTTTTGCTCTTTAGGGCCAATAAAATGCAGGTGTTTCCAAGAAGGATTTAAAGTTGATTTATTGTCCACAAATGTAACTGTATCAATAAAACAGATTACTTAGAAATCTTCCTACATAATACATGTCACTGATTGCATCTCAAGAGAGCAATACGTCCTCTCCTATGTACTCATGCCACTAAGTGGAGTAGATTACAGTGCACTTCTTAGCACCAGCTTTCTTTTAAAGTGGAACAACAAGGATTAGGACACCAGGTTCAGCTATTGCATCTATCAGGCCTTTATTTCACATTTGATGGTTCTTGGATAACAAGGTCATGTGGAAGATTATTATTCCATATGCTTATTTATTTTTAGAACTAAACCCAAAGACCATAACTAGTAGGGATGTAAGAAAAAAATCGATTCCCGCGATTATCGCGATTTTTCACTTGCCGATACTGAATCGATTCAAAATATTTTTGAATCGATTCTTTTAGTGATGTGGAATTTGTATCTCCTGATGCACAGAAAGCATGTCCCGGGCATCAGGAGATACAAGTTCCACATTTTATCAGCCGGATCTGACACGGTGGCACTCTGGATGTATGGAGCGGGCTCCGACTCGTGCCTGCTCCATACTCTGCGGCCCCCGGCTGATTTCAGTATCCGGGGGCCGCTGATGCTTCACCGCCGCTAGTATCCAGCTTGCGGTGCTCTGCAGTGTGTATGGAGCGGCTCCCGACTCGTGCCCGCTCCATACTCTGCAGCCCCCGGCTGTTCTCAGTAGCCGGGGGCCGCCGCTAATAGCCAGTATGCGGCGATCGCCGCGGCTGGCTATTAACCCTTTAGATCGCCGCTGTCAAAGCTGACAGCGGCGTCTAAAGGGACATGTGTATGCTCTCCATGGCTCTGTCACTGATAGACCCTGGCTGGACCAGGCTCTATCAATGGATCGCAGATAAATGGAGTTCAATAGAACTCTTTTCATCTGTCTGAGGAATCTAATGATTCCTAAAAGATTAATAAAGTGTACAAAAAAAATAAAATAAAACTAAAGTTTTAATAAAAGTGTAAAAGACATTGTTTTTTAGACAGAATCGGGATATATCGCGATGTATCGTCACCTAGACGGTATCGCGATATATCGGGATATATCGAATCGCCACACTGGTATCGCGATTCGAATCGAATCGCCAAATTCTTGGCGATTCACACCCCTAATAACTAATAGCATATCTGTTGATTTCTCTTGCCTTTATTTCCATGGTAATTTTGGTAAAACAGATTAAAATAGATTAACCCCTTAAGGACTCAGTGGTTTTCTGTTTTTGCATTTTAATTTTTTCCTCTTCACCTTCTAAAAATCACAACGCTTTAAATTTTGCACCTAAAAATCCATATTATGGCTTATTTTTTGCGCCACCAATTCTACTTTGCAGGGACATTAGTCATTTTACCAAAAAATCCATGGCGAAACAGAAAAAAAAATCATTGTGCAGCAAAATTGAAGAAAACATTTCATTTTATAAATTTTGGGGGCTTCCGTTTCTACGCAGTGCATTTTTCGGTAAAAATTACACCGTATCTTCATTCTGTAGGTCCATACGGTTAAAATGATACCCTACTTATATAGGTTTGATTTTGTCGTACTTCTGAAAAAAAATCATAACTACACGCAGGAAAATGTTTATGTTTAAAATTATCATCTTCTAACCCCTATAACTTTTTTATTTTTCCACATACGGAGCGGTTTGAGGGCTCATTTTTTGTTCCGTGTTCTGAAGTTTTTATCGGTACCATTTTTGTATTGATCGAACCTTTTGATCACTTTTATTTCTTTTTTTCATGATATAAAAAGTAACCAAAAATACGCTATTTTGGACTTTTGAATTTTTTTGCTCGTACGCCATTGACTGTGCGGTTTATTAACATTATATTTTTATAGTTCGGACATTTACGCATGCAGCGATACTACATATGTTTTTTTTTTATTTACACAGGGAAAAGGGGGGTGATTCAAACTTTTATTAGGGAAGGGGTTAAATTACCTTTATTAACTTTTTTTTCACTTTTTTGCAGTGTTATAGCTCCCATAGGGGTTTATAACACTGCACACACTGATCTCTTACCCTGGTCCCTGTAAAGCCATAGCTTTGCATGGATCAGCATTCTAGGGGCTCGATTGCTCAAGCCTGTAGCTCAGGCTTGGAGCAATCAAACGCCGATCGGACGTGACAGAGACAGGAGAGGGGACCTCCGCTCGCCTCCTAGCTGATCGAGACATCGTGATTTTATCGCGTTACTCCCGATCAGCCCGACTGAGCTGCCAGGAAGCTTTTACTTTCGTTTTGGACGCGATGATCAACTTTGATCGCTTCGTCTGAAGGGTTCATAGCGCGCGGCACAATGATCTGTGCCGCACGCTATTAGCCCAGGGTCCCGGCTATCATTAGTAGCCAGGACCGGGCGCAGGGCGTACAGGTACACCCTGCATCCTTAAGAGGTTAATAGAATAAAGATGTTCAGGAACCAAGCTTCTTAAAGGGGTACTCCCCTGGAAAACCTTTTTTTTTTTTTAAGTCAACAGTTGCCAGAAAGTTAAACATATTTGTAAATTACTTCTATTAAAAAAATCTTAAAGAGTATCTCCCACCATCCTTTTTTTTTCTGTCCCTGCTTATTGCCCATCTATCCTTAACCCCTATACATTTTCACTATATTAAAAATGGCTTTTTGTCTGCCTGATAGTGTGCTCACTTACCAGGCAGACTTCCGCCCTTAGTTCATCTATACAGGGTGCCTCCAGCTGTTTCACCACTACAACTCCCAGCTTGCCCTGACATCTATTGGCTGTCTGGGCATGCTGGGAGTTGTAGTGGTGAAACAACTGGAGGCACCCTGTGTTGAAAACAATATATCTTTGTTACGGCCGCAACCCGTTACCCCGAACCCCACCCCCAACCCGCTCTATCAAACCCCCCCGGCCGCCGTAGCCGCGCAACGGCTCTATACCCCCCCCACCCCACCCTGAAAATAACTAACCGAAGTGCAGGACAGTCCTGAGGCAGCAGCCGGGAGGCAGGGCCGGTGTGCGAGGCCAGGGAGCCCTCACCTAGTCCCATCTGCTCCAGCTGTAATCATTCCCCCTTAGTGTAATTGACAGCTTCACCTAAGCATATGGAGCAGAGCATTGATGCGGGGTGTGCCCGGGCTTTCAATTATCCTGAGGGAGGCATGATTATAGCCGGATAAGACTGGACTAGGTAAGTAGAGCTCCCCACCCAGGGGACTGCTTAAGGGGCCGGAAGGAAGAAGTACTACCATATCCTCACCATTCCTGCAGACAGAAACATCTTTTGGGGATGGTGAGGAGGATTTTACTATATATAACATGTTGCCATGCATTATATATGCACAAACTCAAGCTCTATTCTAAATGAGAGTCCACTTTTTATTGGGGGTCTTACCAGTCAGGGCTAGTAAAAAAAAAAATCACTTTTCCCCTTCAAATTAGAAGAAATGGCACAGAAAATATATCTGAAAATCCTTTTTTTTTTTTTTACATCATATATAAAGGAAAGCCTTTTAGATTTTCAAAAAGATCTACTGATATGGGCCCTTTTAGTGATAAAACATTACCAATATTTTTCTTCATATTTAAGGGCTTAAAGGTTGTTTTTTTTATTTTTTTTATTTTTATTTAATTTTTGTCCTTAGGCAGGTGTGAAAAAGAAAAAATAAATCTGTACTTGTCCTCTTCGCTCCCCACCAACACCTTTCTACCAGAACTGTGCAGCACTTTAAGAGACAGGGTTGGCATGTGAACTTGCTCACTCAGCCAATCAACAGCTGCAGTAGTACCCTGCCTCGGCCACTGATTGACTAAACATGGTCCATGTGCTGCACTGTAGGACCAGAGTTCTATGAGACCCACTGTGATTGGGGAAGTGAAAAGCACCTGCCTGCGCATGGTTTTATTGATTTTAAATTGTACTAAATAAAAATATGACATTTTCTGACCTTATACCTTTGATTGACAGGTTTACCATTGTTTTTATGACATTTTGTTTCATTGTGGACTTTTAGTCATTTACTCCACTGTGAGTACACTTATACCAGGAGTGGGTTATCGTGCTGTCAGATCGCCTATTAACTGCAGACATTGTACACATTCTTTTAAAAACAGCCTATTGTATCATGTGAACGATCAGCTGAACTTATTGATTTCCTAAATATTTAATTTTTCACCAGTCAAAAAAAAGTCTGTTTGTGTGAAGTGAAGTGGTTTAATCCTGCGGTTCTGTAATGATTTAATAATGAAGGTTCACCGTGGCATGGCTTGTTTGTTGCTGAGTTTTCCAAGGCACTCTCCGATCTCTGGATTTTTGCCAAAATAGGGTCAAAGCAGTCACACTCCGGTGCTAATAACATAGAAAATGTAATTTAGAATTTACAAATCAAGTCTCAGGCCCAGGTTGGGTATTGGTGTAAGGAGAAAATCTGCTTTCATGACATTTAGCCAGTGGTCTCCGTCTGCGTTCTCTGTGTCAAGCTGTATTTTGTGTTTCCATTCTAGCCACCATTAATCTTTATTGAGATGTGAGAATGACAGTATTTATAATATACTGACCAGCCAAATCTTATTTCAATATAGCTACAGTATGTCTTGGTTATGTTATGCCACCAAACTGGATTACAATAAATGAATTCTGAAGACCCAGTTTAAAACTTTAAAACAAGAAAAAAACAAAAGCCTTTACATTTATTTCCAAAGGGATATAAGAGAATGATATTATGTATGAACACCTGATATATATTTTTTTTACTCCCTTATCAGACCTCCAGTTCTCGAAAACTACTCCTGTGCTGCACCATCAGTCTGGAAAGAATTACTGTGGATTATCAGATTAAAGCTGAAACCTGTACTAAAACACAATGCTCTGCTTGACTAATCTGAGTTTGCAGTTTTTTGAGTCTTATTCCTATTTTAAATACTATATAAATACAGTTGTTTTCCTGCCTTAGCTTTTAGCATGCTGGCCTTACAACTTACTGTGGTCATGCGGATGATTGCTTTATTTAAGGAACTTTCTGATTTAAAGGGAATTTTCTAAAGATTTTTGTAAATCTAAATGGTTTTGTTAGATTAACCCTACAAAGTTGTGACACAATGATTTTAGTGCTTTTATAGTTGTTATTGAGTCTCTAAGAGTCCCATTCATGGTGCCCAGCTTTTTATTATTCTCTACATTTCAGGGAGTTGAACCAGAGGTTTGTCATTTGTACACATACATAGACTTCCTTTCCCTTTCTTCTTTAGTCACTCAAGACAGGTATTCCTCTCAGCTGTGCCATGCCATAATGCCTGAGTTGGGCATGATGCATGGAACAAAACAGACTAGCACTGTGTTATACTGGGGATTCACACAGTGCAGTACTGTAGATAACATGTGAAGGGAGAATGCACTGATGCATTGGACCGATGCACTGGGTTTGTAAGGTGCTATGTAAGCAGAAAGTAAAGAAACAGCAGCAGCAGCAGGATCACAGCAAGGAAAGGGTTACACTAAGCACTGATCTGTTACTGTTGTTGCTGTTGAGAAGCTAAGGGATGGTGGAGAGAGGGGGAGATTACGCAGCAGCACTGTGAACTAGTGATGAGCATCAGGGGCCATATTGGAATTTGCAATATTTCGCTAATATATGGACAAATATTCGTCGTATTTTCATGAAATTCGTATATTCGCTATGTTCGTTCACATTTTTTTTACCATGCCAAAATTGTAATCGTATAGTGCACATGCGTCATTATGTCTTTCAACTAAGTAACACTATACCCTACACTAGAACCTATCTGCTAAAATATCCTACACTATCTAACACTAACTATCAATTCAGCTTTCCCCACGTTTTTAATGTGACATATCACATATTTTGTGTTTTTGCATTTGCGATTTTAATGGACCTAATAAAGGTTACTTTTTAGTTTTCACATGCACCTGGAAGCTGGATCCTACCTCATCACTCTGATCTATTGTTACTACGGGGAAGAGCGGCTTCCCCGCTTCCGTGCTTCCGGATCTATATACCCAATGCTGATATATCTACAAGTGGTGAGCTGATTTTTATCTTTTTCTTTGTGTATATCAATTCAGTATATCATTTGATTTGTTTTAAAAAAAAAAAGCACAGCACAGATAGTGTTCAATCTCCACCCACAACCACATGAAACTGCAAAAAAAAAACGCTGCTGGGAAGAATCTTATATATAGTGAAGGGGTGGGCAACTTTCCTATTGGTTGCTAGGGAAGTTCCTAACCTCTGACAACTGTATTTGCACCCTTCTCATTGGCCCACAAGCTAAAAGAAGGGAGGGATCAGTGTCCTCTGGTAGTGCTGATATTTGCAAATATTTGCATATTCGCATATACAAAATATTTGCGCTCCATACAGTAAATAATATTGGAGCCTTCTTTGGACCACAAGCTGGAAGCAGGGAGGGATGATCATTTTTTTTTTTTTTTACGCAGTACACATCATTGTTGCAATGTGTACTGTGAAGGCAAAATAACGAATATTTTTCATTACGAGTATATAGTGCTATATTCAAAATATCCGCTAAATGACAAAGTGCTGATATTCACGGTAGCATTTTGAATATTCACGCTCAACACTACTGTGAGCATACAGCACTAAATACACTGATATTTATGTAAAGAACAGCTAACCTGAGCTTTATGAGTTTTCAGTGATGTGAAGGGGACTTTGATTTACCTTTAAAGAACAATGTGAATCATCTTCAGCAGGAAGACTGGCTCAGTTTATAGGTACACAGACCAAGCTTTCTCAAGCTCTCCCTCTCTTTCATGTACAGAGCACATGGCAAACCTTGCCATTAGAGACAGATTATCCCTGAAAGTGGGCAGTGGACATCAGGTTACAGAGAAGTGAGACACCTACTGGCTGAGGCATTAGAACAATTTTTTCTTGGATAGATAGTAATTTATTGCTAATGAAGTGATTTACAAATATGTTAGGAATAACATTGAAAGAATTTGTTTGAAATGACAGTTCCCACTTAGAAAAAGCAGCCTGCTAGGAGTATAAAATAAGGAAAATAGCATAATCAATCGACAAACCATAAAAAGGTATGTGATCAGCGGGGGGCTGATCACATACCTTTTTATGGTTTGTCGATTGATTATGCTATTTTCATAGCAAGGATTCTATACATATCACTAAACTGTATTTTTCTAAATGGCCATAGGTCCCAAGTTGCAGAAACGGTAAGTGTGAACACACCTGTACTGTATATCAGTATATCAGAGTCAGACATTTAAAAAAATATTATCCAAATTTAAGTTCACATTTAAATATTAAATTTAACCTCTTAACGATGCAGGCGTAAATGTACTTCTAGGTGCTATGGTACTTAACGTCCTGTACATAACCGCGAGCATCGGACCAATGCTTGGGTGATGCACGGCAGGCCCCGGCTGCTATCAGCAGCCAAGGACCCACCGGTAATGGCGCACATCAGTGATCACGCTGATGTGTGCCATTAACCCCTCAGATGCCATGATCAATACAGATGTGGTCACTAAAATGAGTGATCGGATTGCCCCCCAGCGCTGACGCGGGGATCCGATCATCCAGCATGGTGGCCGGAGGTCCCTTCACCTGCTTCCGACCGTCTCCAGGGGTCTTCTGCTCTGGTCTGAGATCGAGCAGACCAGAGCAGAAGATGACTGATTACATTGATCAGTGTTATGCCCTATACATGGCACTGAACATTATTTGCAATCAACTGATTGCTATAAATAGTCCCCTATGGGAATTATTAAAGTGTGAAAAGAAAATTTAAAAAAAGTTTTTAAAAAAAAAAGTAAAAAAATGTGGAAAATCCCCTAATAAATACGTAAATTGTGCCTTTTTCCTATTTTCCCCAAAAAGTGTAATATATATATATATATATATATATATATATATATATATTAATATCCATAGCATAAATATCCAAACTATTAAAATATAATGTTAATGATCCCGTAGGGGGAACGGCGTGAACGTAAAAAAAAAAAAAGTCCAAAAATTGCCGCTTATTTTGTAACATTTTATTCCCCCCCAAAAAAATTGATAACATATGTTTTAAAATTGATAAAAAATGTATTAAAGGTTTTATATAGGCAAATGTGGTATTATTAAAAAGAACAGATCACGGTGCAAAAAAAATTAGCCCTTACAAAGTTATAGGTCAGCAAAATAGAGGGATTTTAAACTTACTAATTTGGTTAAAAGCCAATGAGTAATTTAAACTTACTAATTTGGTTAAAAGGTACAATGATAGAAAAGTATGTAAACATGGGTATCATTTTAATCATATTGACCCACAGAATAAAGAAAAACATGTAATTTTTACCGTAAATTGTACAGCGTGAAAAACTTGCAGTTTTCTTTTCAATTTCTCCACACAAATAGTATTTTTTTTGTTGTGCCATACATTTTATGGTAAAATTAGTGATGTCATTACAAAGAAAAACTGGTTGTGCAAAAAAACAAGGTGAGGAGGAAAAAACTAAAACTTAAAAATATAATTTGCTGAGTTCTTAACCCCTTAAGGACCCATGACTTATGCATACGTCTCCGCACCCTGGGCTTTAAGGACCCATGACGTATGAGTAGGTCATGGTGTTTTCCGGTCCCTGCCGCACGCCGGGCAGAGATCGGAAGCGGATGCCTACTGAAATGCTTCAGCAGGCATCCAGGGCAAATGCCAAGGGGGCCATGTAGGCCCCCCATGTCGGTGATCGTCGCAAATCGCGAGGGAAATTGCCCCTGCAATGTGCGGCGATACCGGGCTGATCGGGTCTCTGGGACCCGACCGCCCGGTAATTTTGCATGATCCCGGTTGTCACAGACAGCCAGGACCATGCTGGAGGCTGGGAGTGAGGTGGCAAACCTGCCACCTCCTCCTATCCCCTGCGATCCGTCGGTTAGCTAACCGACCAATCGCAGGGGGGGTTACTTCCTCCCGCCCTGCCCGGCCCCTGAAAGTCCGGAGAGGACAGGAGGAAGTCCGGAGGACGCGGCGGGGGACGGGGAGTGCTGTGGCCCGACCCCGGTACTCATCCCATCCCTGAATACCCGGATCCCAGCGATGAAGACGGCGGCGGCGGCGACAGGTGAGTTCTTCTTCGGCCGCGGCCCTTTACAGCAATGCACGTCGCCGTAACCAACGTTCCCGTTGGTGCAGTTCGCTCCGGTCCAGATTTTTTATGTTACTATTTTATTTTTATGTCACTATACATGTGACCATAGATTTTCTTATTTAAACTTGATGTCTTTGTAACTTTGTTATGCCATGATTAAGGGTCCTGTCTGACCCGAAACATGTTGGTTTTATGTGCTGATCATGTGTCCTCAATAAAGAAATCCTGTTTTTGCATCCTACCTCGCTGGACATCAAGTGTTTTGCTCCTAGTATTAGGCCTTAGGCACTGCTGGCTAGTCCGCGCTGAGTGTGGGAAATGCAGTGGAGGTGAGCCGTCTTGTCTATTTGAACTCTGTTTATTCCTTGTTACGTTCCTCAAGGGGTCTAGTTTCCAAAATGGTAGGCCATGTGGATAGTTTTTTGCTGTCCTGGCACCATAGGGGCTTCCTAAATGCGACATGCCCCCGAACAAAATTTTCTCTCAAAAAGCCAAATATGACTCCTTCTCTTCTGAGCATTGTAGTTCGCCCGTAGTGCACTTCAGGTCAACTTATGGGGTACCTCCATACTCAGAGGAGATGGGGTTACAAATTTTGGGGGATATTTTCTGCTATTAACCCTTGCAAAAATGTGAAATTTGGGGGCAAACACATTTTTGTGAAATGTAAAAAAAAATGTTTTACATATGCAAAACTCGTGAAACACCTGTGGGGTATTAAGGCTCACTTTATTCCTTGTTACGTTCCTCAAGGGGTCTAGTTTCCAAAATGGTATGCCATGTGTTTTTTTTTGCTGTTCTGGCACCATAGGGGCTTCCTAAATGCAACATGCCCCCAAAAACCATTTCAGAAAAACGTACTCTCCAAAATCCCCTTGTCGCTCCTTCGCTTCTGAGCCCTCTACTGCGCCCACCGAACACTTTACATAGACATATGAGGCATGTGCTTACTCGAGAGAAATTGGGCTACAAATATAAGTATACCTTTTCTCCTTTTATCCCTTGTAAAAATTCAAAAATTTGGTGTACAAGAACATGCGAGTGTAAAAAATGAAGATTTTGAATTTTCTCCTTCACTTTGCTGCTATTCCTGTGAAACACCTAAAGGGTTAAAACACTGACTGAATGTCATTTTGAATACTTTGGGGGATGCAGTTTTTATAATGTGGTCATTTTTGGAGTATTTCTAAGATGAAGACCCTTCAAATCCACTTCAAACCTGAACTGGTCCCTGAAAAATTGTGATTTTGGAAATGTTGTGAAAAATTGGAAAATTGCTGCTGAACTTTGAAGCCCTCTGGTGTCTTCCAAAAGTAAAAACACATCAATTTTATGATGCAAACATAAAGTGGACATATTGTTTATGTGAATAAAAAAAAAATATGTGGAATATCCATTTTCCTTACAAGCAGAGAGCTTAAAAGTTAGAAAAATGCAAAATTTTCGAATTTTTCATCAAATTTTGGGATTTTTCACCAAGAAAGGATACAACAACATTTTACCACTATGTTAAAGTAGAATATGTCACGAAAAAACAATCTCGGAATCAGAATGATAACTAAAAGCATTCCAGAGTTATTAATGTTTAAAATGACAGTGGTCAGATGTGCAAAAAATGGCCGGGTCCTAAGGTATAAAATGGCTGGGTCCTTAAGGGGTTAAAGGGGTACTCCCACCCTAGACATCTTATCCCCTATATTTTGGATAGGGGATAAGATGTCTAGGGTGGGAGTACCCATTTAAGGCCAAAATGGGCAGAGTACTTAAGGGGTTAAGGCAAAGGCTAAAAATTTCCCTTTTGGCCAGTTATGTGGAGCTTTAAATTGTCCAAAACCTTGACCTTACTTGAGTGCTACAACACTCCTTCTGGGCTGTAACAGAAGCCTTGAACATGTAGTTAAAGTAATGAAAACAACAATACTGAACAAGCAGCATAGGAGACAATATAACTGTTCTATCTTCGGGCAGCATAACCTAGTGACAGAGACGCTGAACAGAATGATGTCTGATTTTATATTGTTCTCTGCAGCCATTGCTCTTATATTCTCATAAATCGTGAGGAGAATGAACACTAGTCCTCCCCATTATGTGTGCCTGCTCATCAGTACCCAATATTCATAGCTCCCTTTATTTATTGGCCATTCTACAGTTGTCATTTAGAAACCAGTGGGCAGAGGAAGCGGCATGGCGTACATTTTCTCACATGAGGAGGCTGCCCAGGGCATTGTATCTAATATATTGTTCTGTTCTGTATCACTAATTTACACTGCCCTCATATAGAGCAGCATAGAACAAGTGACAGATTCCCTTTAAAGTATTTCCTTTGCTGCCCGTAGCTCATGCTGGATGCCATGACCGGTACAGTGAGTGAACTCTTAGATTTAAATTATTGAAACTTTGGGGATATGTGAAGCTTTATTGCACTTGTTCACCAACCACCTTGAGAAACACTCAACCACCCACCATAAAGTAAACACAAACGTAGGGGACACAAACATCGTTAATGCTAGAAATCTGTAAAAATGCTATTCTCTTTTCACCAAAGTGTCAATTATTCATGTGACATGACAGCATGCAGCAATCTTTAAAGAGTAAGCTTCCATTCAAAGCGTAATATAAAGCTTTCCAATCCAGAAGTTAAATTTCTTGCTTTAAGTGGTATTATCCTCTAAACTCTATTTCATTTTATGGCTGACATGCAACTATATTACCATTTGCTACAAAACTCATTAAGGTTTCATTTTGGTACAACAACTCAGTTCCACTGTACATTTTTCTGGTATTTGAAACATTACGAAGTGATTAAGAAGGCTTTATTACATTAGTGTAGAAAAAAGATGACATGGGGCTTTATGTATAAATATATCAGGGGGCAGTACAGAGATCTCTCTCATTATCTATTTATACCCAGGACAGTAGCATCCTCTACATCTAAAGGAAAGAAGGTTTTTATACCAACAATGAGGCTGTGGAACTCTCTGCAAGAGTAAGTGGTCATTGTGAACTCACTAAAAAAAAATTCAAAAGGGCCAGGATATGTTTTTGCAGAGTAATAATATTACAGGTTATAGATACTGTACTAGATCTGAAAGGACTTTTTTTCCCTTGGTATGGGGCAATTGGAATTAACCTCATAAGAGTTTTTTGCCTTCCTCTGGATCAACACAGTAGGGACAAGATAGGATTTTAGGCAGAGATCAAGTCCCACTGGAACACATGGGAACGGAGTTCCTGCACTTTTTCCACAGCAGGAACACAGTTTCCATGGACAGGAGTCCTGCAAGTCCAGCCCTTGAGTGGAAATCTTAGGTGAGTTCCCATATTTTTTTTCCCCTGGACTTGATCCCTGGTTATAGGTTGACATTGATGGCCTTTTTTCAATCTTAAACTCTATGGGAGAGAATTATCAAATATGCTTTAGTGAACGTTTTCATGAAATTCACATTCCTATATGCAAATATACGAAATTTTACAAACATCACGCAAGGTGCACCTTCTCTGACACGTACTCCTCACATTGCTGCGTCGACACTTGCAAGCTCCACAGTTGTTCCCCTTTGTGAGAGGAAGGATCTTCAGCCGGAGGAGTCCCAAGCATGGGCTTAAAATCTCCAGCAATATGAGGAGTGTCTAGCATGTCCGAGAATGTGCACCTTGGGTGATATTCCATATTTGTAACATTTCGTATTTTTGCATATTGGAATAGGAATTTCGTGAAAACGTTCAATAAAGCATATTTAAGAAAAAGGGAAATTTTTGTGTGGCGTTGAATATTTTCTTTGCACGATGTCAAGTGAGTCAAGGAGCCCTCACAAGAAATGCTTTACACTAATACCGAGGTGGCAATAGGTGGCTTTTATCTTTATATTGGAGAATTATCAAAACTTGTGAAGAAATAGAGCCATTGCAGTTGCCCATAGCAACCAAGCAGGCCTTATTTTTCAGAGGCCTTTTCAAAAATGAAAGAAGCAATGTGATTGGTTGCTATGGGCAGCTGGTCAATTTATCCTCTGCATGGCCTTTGATAAATCTCCATCTATTTAACTATGTAACATTGTGGCATGGGAAAAAAAATGAAAAGATTATAAATTGAGGCTACTTGTAATGTCCAGGGTAAGCACATTGTTTTACATGTTTTGCCTATTAATAGTGACAGTACCTAGTGACACGGTTACACCATCTTTAAGCTTAATTTCAGACATTTAATCCATGCAATGCAATGCTTGTCTAATTACTGTGCCAACGATATCAAGACAAGAGAGAAAAAAATCTACAACCTTCTCAATTAGATTTAACAGGGAAAATTATCTCCAGTCAAAAGATAATGACCAAAATAGTCTATGCAATTAACTTTCTTTTTTATAAACTAATTCACATTTTCTAGCGGAGAAGGCTGGAAACTTTAAAATTACAATGATTCAATAGAAGAAAGAGACACTTCCACTAAATATACCTGCAGTGGGTCATGATCATTATTTTCAGGTGAGCTAGGCAATGATCTGAAGTAAAATGCTTTGAAAAAGAACATTCATTTTGTGTAGGATTAATCGTGCATTTTATGCTAAGAGTAGATATTTGAAAGCATTCGCAACCAGAAAAATGTTTACTAACTATTAGGGTACGTTCACACAAGCAAATTTACTTCCAAATTTGCATTGTGTTTCCCCTGTGAGTTTGAATGGAAAGGGGCTTTCCGTTGCAAATTTTTGGCAGCGGAATCTCCGCTACAGAAGGTCCTCTGTAGACCTCATTGAAGTCAATAGGGGTTGCCGTGAATTTTTAACAGCAGACTACCTGGGAAAGCACCCCAAAATTTCCCACTTTGTCATAAGGTTTCCATAAACCTGGCCTCCATTGCAACACTCTTGACAAGCATGGGAAATGTGGCTTTTTTGGTATGTCATCTTTAAAAGAAAACTTAATGGGCTAATAAGGTCAGAACCTAAATGGTTAAAAGGTTCTGACAGGTCCTTTGTTATTTTTTGTTGCTGGTTTACGCCCAGATGTCTGGACTGGTGCACCTGTTCTGGCTCCATATAAACTGGCAGTCTACTCCCAGTCTTTTCCTGCTATAGAGCTCAGTCTGTACTCCTAGCTAGCTTTATATTGTTTCTGTTATGTCTGGCATTTTGACCCTTTGGCTACGCTCTCTGATTTTTCTCTGATATTAGTGATTTTGTACATTGACAACTCCTGTTTTCTGACACGGATAGTGGACTTTGACTTATTGTGTGTCTTTGTTAATTTTGCTTCTGTTACTCTGTATGCTCCCTACTGTACCTTGACATGTGTCTGTATTATTGTATTTCATTATTTTGACAGTTGACTCCCCTCACTTGTCTAGGGAGGGACGGTCACTGTGGTTACGGATCCATCACCTAGGGCGGGTACGTAAGTAAGTAGGGATTGGGGAGTGGGCGAGAATAGTGTGCACTTCTTCCCTGCCCAGACGTGACAATTAATATAAAAATTTACCAGGGTTAAACTTGTCAGATCTAAAAAGTAGCCTATGTTTAGGGTATATGTTAGCATGCTGGCAGAATAGCATTCTGACATATACTGCTGCCCACCCATGGCAGGTCCATTCAGTTCAATGGACTAAAATAGGCTATTAGTGACTGTGTGTGTGGTCAATTTCCAAGCTTTGCAGTCCTGCATAAAGAAGAAAGTGTACCCAGTGTAGGCTCTAACAGACTACACTCTTTCCATGGAATCCAGCCATAAATGTCAACAAAGTGTTCTGCCAGTATACCGATGTATACCCTGAACATATACTACTTTTCAGAAGGGAATGTAGCCTAATATTAACGTGTTATGATACCTTCTGACATAAGATGATCAAGGCAAGTCAATTTAAAACAAGATTATATAAACAAGGGTATTATATATTGTTATTTTACTATATGCAGTGTCAACTGACAATATCAGCTTTGCTATCTCCATAGTGCATTTGTAGGAACTTGATCATACAATGTCAAAGATGACATGTGCAAGAATTGGGCACTATACAGCAGGGCCTATCAACCACTTAATTCTATTTTTTTTTTTTTGCCATGTGATCAATGAATTAAGAAATGGTCAACTGTGTAATACACTGCTCAACAAAAATTTAAGGAAACACTGTGATAACACATCCTTGATCTGAATGAATGAACTAATTGTAAGAAATACTTTCTTCTTCACATAGTTGAATCACACAAAAATATGGATATGGGGTCACACTCAAAATCATAGTGGAAAACCACACTACAGGCTGATCCAACTTTGATGTAATGTTCTTAAAACAAGTCAAAATGAGGCTCAGTAGTGTGTATGGCCTCCGCGTGCCCGTATGACCTCCCTACAGTGCCTTGACATGCTCCTGATGAAATGGTGGTTGGTCTCCTGAGGGATGTCCTCCCAGACCTGGACTAAAGCATCCGCCAACTCCTGGACAATCTGTGGTGCAACGTGGCGTTTGTGGATGGAGCGAGACATGATGTCCCAGTTGTCAATTGGATTCAGGTCTGGGGAACGGGTGGGCCAGTCCAAAACATCAATGCCTTCTTCATGCAGGAGCTTCTGACACACTCCAGACCCATGAGGTCTAGCATTGTCTTGCATTAGGAGGAACCCAGGGCCAACCCAACCGCACCAGCATATGGTCTCACAAGGGGTCTTAGAATCTCATCTTGGTGCCTAATGGCAGTCAGGCTACCTCTGGCAAGCACATGGAGGGCTGTGCGGCGCTCCAAAGAAATGCCACCTCCAAAAATTACGGACCCACCACCAAACCGGTCATGCTGGAGAATGTTGCAGGCAGCAAAATGTTCTCCACGATGTCTCCAGACTCTGTCACATCTGTCACATGTGCTCAGTGTGAACCTGCTTTCATCTGTGAAGAGCACATGGCGCCAGTGGCAAATTTGCCAATCTTGGTGTACTCTGGGAAATGCCAAACATCCTGCACAGTGTTGGGTGTAAGCACAACCCCCACCTGTGGACGTTGGGCCCTCATACTACCTTAATGGAGTATGTTTCTGACCATTTAAGTGGACACATGCACATTTGTGGCCTGCTGGAGGTCATTTTGCAGGAGGGCAGTGCTCCTCCTTGAACAAAGGTGGAGGTAGGGGTCCTGCTGCTGGGTTGTTACCCTCCTACGGCCCCCTCCACGTCTCGTGATGTACTGGCCTGTCTCCTGGTAGTGCCTCCATGCTCTGGACACTATGCTGACAGACACAGCAAACCTTCTTGCCACAGCTCGCATTGATGTGCCATCCTGGATGAGCTGCACTACCTGAGCCACTTGTGTGGGTTGTGGACTCCGTCTCATGCTACCACTAGAGTGAAAGCACAGCCAGCATTCAAAAGTGACCAAAACATCAGCCAGGAAGCATAGGAACTAAAAGTGGTCTGTGGTCACCACCTGCAGAACCACTCCTTTATTGGGGGTGTCTTGCTAATTGCCTATAATTTCCAACTGTTGTCTGTACCATTTGCACAACAGCATGTGAAATTGATTGCCAATCAGTGTTGCTTCCTGAGTGGACAGTATGATTTCACAGAAATGTGATTGACTTGGAGTTACATTGTGTTGTTTAAAGGGGTATTCCAGGCAAAAACATTTTATCCCCTATTCAAAGGATAGGGGATAAGATGTCTGCTCAAAGGGGGCCCCCCGCGATCTCCCTACAGCACCCGCATTCTATGTGGGAGCTGTGTCTCTAGTTTCGGAAACCTCCAGGTTTCACGTCCCCAGTCCCAGAAACCCGGAGGTTTCTGAAACTGGAGACGCAGCTCCCACATAGAATGCAGGTGCTGCAGGGAGATCGCGGGGGGTCCCAGTGGCGGGCCCACCACGATCAGACGTCTTATCCCCTATCCTTATCCCCTATGCAAAAAAAATGATTTTGCTCGTAATACCACTTTAGGTTTTCCCTTAATTTTTTTAAGCAGCGTATGTTAGATTATGGCAGCTAAAGAAAATATAGTAAATATTACAATTCTATAAAGACAAGACTGAATGACATGAAGGAATTCTAAGAGTTAAGTCATATAAAAAAATCTTAATAGCAGCATCAAAAAAGGATTTAGAAAATATTATTATTATTATTAATAATAATAAAAAAAATGTTAAATAAAATGATATTTTGTATAAATCTAGGTAGGACAATTGCATGTTTAAATGTAATCATAATTAAAATATAAATAAAAAATAATTAAAATTACATTTTAAAAGTGTTTTATTATATAGTATTGAACACAACTTTCTTTTTTTTAAATGGAATATTTAACATAAACATTAAAAAACAAACTCTATCTAAAAAGAGCTTTAGTCTATTTAAGTTGTGTTTTATTTTGTCTAAATCACAGCCCAGTTGGTAAGTAAAATATATCCTCTTTCTACCAACTATTTGATGATCTACTAAACTTGGAAAGTGTTCAGCACCATGGAGAGCACAGCTCCCAAGTGGCTTAAATAATGGAGATCAGATGGTGTGTTTACACTGAGTGCAGTCATATTGATGTCTCTCACTTTCCTAGAATTAGTCATCGCTAGCAGAATCTATGTGTTGGTGTACAATATACAGCTTTAGGAGATACTATGTGTCCTGCAGGACAACTTGTTGAGTATACAACCAATTTTTGCAACATGCTCTGTTCCTGGGTTTGAGTCGGGGTCTCGTGCAGGAGATCGGTGGGGTCCCAGCAGTCAAACAGCCTGCAATCTAAAACTTATACCCTATCCTTTGGATAGGGGATACATTTTTGTGCACAATAGTTCTCCTTTTATTTGCCATAAAAACTATAAGGAAGAGCAATTCATTTGTCATGTCTCACACGATGTAGATAACAAAGAATCTGAGTTTGTAAGTTTAGTTCAGGTTTTAGCTTCTCAGGATCTATTCACATAGGAATCTTCGGTGCTGTTAGTTCAGGTCCACACACCCAAGGCCATTCTAGGATTTATGATGGTAAAAAGGCACCCAAAGATGTCCCATATTATGTTCATGTAAAAGATATTGTGAAATATGGTAATATTAGAAGTCCTTAGGATAACTGTGGTTATGAGTAATAGTGATAAACTGAGATGGCTATTTTTGGTTTGTATAATTTGAATAATAAGCTTGATGTATTGACTAGTTAGATATAATATGAAACATCAGTATCATATGAATAGCAGCACAAGGTCTTATTAAAAAAAAAGGACCGCTTGTCCAATTGTCCTTATCATGACATTCTGTGACAGGCGTCACCATAATTACATAGACATATAATTGGTTAACTAAACCTCAGTACCTATTATAGAGCAAGGCTGAATATAAATGGAAGAGGATGAAGTTAGTCTAGTGTTGAGCGCGAATATTCACAATGCAAATTTTTACCGCAAATATCGGCACATCGCGATTCCGCTATTATTTAGAATATAGTGATATAGATTCGTAATGACAAATATTTTTTTTGTTTGTTTTTTTGCGAATATTACTATATATTAATATTACTTTTAACCCCTTAAGGACCAAGGGTTCTTCTGTTTTTGCACTTTCGTTGTAATGTCCGTTTGTTTTTGCATTTTTCCGTTTTAGGCCCTGTTCAGACCTTGTTTTTCATGCATTGTCTGTTTTCTCTGCTTTTTTTTTCAGGCGTGGAGGAGTTAAGCCTTTTTCACATGTGCTAGGTGGGTGTGGCTATATAACTCCAGCTCAGTCTGTATTCTAGTTGTTGTTTATTTTAGTTTAGTTTAGTTAAAACCATGTCGGTGTGTGGAATACACTTCCATGTCTGCTTTAGTTTGCACCTTGCATTTATCTTGTGATATTATCTGAGTTTTAGCCATGGTTAAATAGTCTTGTTTAGTTTAGATTTTAGTCTGTGTTATATTAGTCGGTTTTAGTATTACCGTATATACTCGAGTATAAGCCGACCCGAGTATAAGCCGAGACCCCTAATTTCAACCCAAAATCCCAGGAAAAGTTATTGACTCGAGTATAAGCCTAGGGTGGGAAATACCTCATCCCCCCCTGTCATCATCCAGACCCGTCATTAACATCCTCATCATCATCCCCTTGTCATCATCCCACACATCCCCCCTTCATCATCCCCTTATCATCCCACACATCCCCCTTCATCATCCCCTTGTCATCATCCCACACATCCCCCCTTCATCATCCCCTTATCATCCCGCACATCCCCCCTTCATCATCCCCTTATCATCCCACACATCCCCCCTTCATCATCCCCTTATCATCCCGCACATCCCCCCTTCATCATCCCCTTATCATCCCGCACATCCCCCCTTCATCATCCCCTTATCATCCCACACATCCCCCCTTCATCATCCCCTTGTAATCATCCCCACCCCCCTTCATCATCCTCTTCTCATCATTCGCCTTCAGTGGTCTTCAACCTGCGGACCTCCAGAGGTTTCAAAACTACAACTCCCAGCAAGCCCGGGCAGCCATCGGCTGTCCGGGCTTGCTGGGAGTTGTAGTTTTGAAACCTCCGGAGGTCCGCAGGTTGAAGACCACTGCGGCCTTCAACATCATCCAGCCCCCCTCTCACCCCCTTTAGTTCTGAGTACTCACCTCCGCTCGGCGCTGGTCCGGTCCTGCAGGGCTGTCCGGTGAGGAGGTGGTCCGGTGAGGAGGTGGTCCGGTGAGGAGGTGGTCCGGTGAGGAGGTGGTCCGGTCCTGCAGGGCTTTCCGGTGAGGAGGTGGTCCGGTGAGGAGGTGGTCCGGGCTGCTATCTTCACCGGGGGCGCCTCTTCTCCGCGCTTCCGGCCCGGAATAGATGCGTTGCCTTGACAATGACGCAAATGACGCACCTCTGCGTCGTTGTCACGGCAACGTGACTATTCTGAGGCCGGGCCCGAAGCGCTTAGAAGAGGCCTCCCCGGTGAAGATAGCAGCCCGGAACCACTATCCCACCGGACCACCTCCTCACCGGACAGTCCTGCAGGACCGGACCAGCGCCGAGCGGAGGTGAGTACTCAGAACTAAAGGGGGTGAGAGGGGGCTGGATGATGTTGAAGGCCGCAGTGGTCTTCAACCTGCGGACCTCCGGAGGTTTCAAAACTACAACTCCCAGCAAGCCCGGACAGCCGATGGCTGCCCGGGCTTGCTGGGAGTTGTAGTTTTGAAACCTCTGGAGGTCCGCAGGTTGAAGACCACTGCGGGTGGGGGAGTTCACTCGAGTATAAGCCGAGGGGGGTGTTTTCAGCACGAAAAATCGTGCTGAAAAACTCGGCTTATACTCGAGTATATACGGTATGTCTGTTCAGCTTTGTCAGTGTTCACACTATGTCTGAGTCTAGCCTGGTTTTACCTGTGCTCTGTATTTTATATTCCTGTTTGGTATCCTGGTTCTGTGTCCCAGTGTGAACAGTGTCTTATAATTATATCCTGTTTGGTTTATCTGATATTTGTACTCGTACCTGTTTGTGAACAGTGTTCTTTTTTACCTGTTCAGTTTTAGTGTTTTGGCTCTCAGTTTTTTCGCTATCCCCTTCATCTCCTGGATTCTGCTGTGTACTCATATCATGCCTAGTCTTGTTCATTTTTTATCATGTCTGCCGTTTATCTTGTATCTGGTTTTGTGAACTGTTCGTTAATGCACTATATTCTGTTCTGTCTGTGAGTTCTGCCTGTTAGTATTTGCATTTTCTAGTAGTTTTCCGTTTCTGGCCTGTGACCGACTATGCTTATTATTTCTTTTACGCCACTGCACTTTAGCGCAGGAAGGGACCGGCTCCCTGTTGTTGACTCACCGTTTAGGGTGAGTGGGCAAGTAGGCAGGGAGAGATGTTTTAGCGTCAGTTTAGGGCTCACTCTCCCTGTCCCCCCAGTCGGTCCCTGACATTCGTTTTTTCCTCCTTACATTTTAAAAATCATAACCCTTTCAATTTTGCACCTAAAAATCCATATGATGGCTTATTTTTTTTGTGCCACCAATTGTACTTTGTAATGACATCAGTCATTTTACCCAAAAATATATGGCGAAACAGGAAAAAAATACCGTATATACTCGAGTATAAGCCGAGTTTTTCAGCACAATTTTTAGTGATGAAAACGCCCCCCTCGGCTTATACTCGAGTGAACTCTCTGCCTGTCAATCCCTCCGAACTTCGTCATCATCCAGACCCCCCTTTAGTTTTCTACTCACCTCCCCTTGGTGGGAAGGAAGGTTGGGCTGGTCCGGGTCATCTATGCTGCAGGGACCGTCCGATGGGGAGGGTTAATCGTTCCGGGCTGTTCATTTTCACCAGGAGACCCTCTTCTCCGCTCCGGGCCGGCCCCGGCATAGTGACGTTGCATTGATGACGATGCACAGGGACGTCCGTGCGCAGCAGACGTACCTGCACATGAACGTCCCTGTGTGTCATCGTCAAGGCAATGTCACTAGTCCAGGGCAAGCCCGGAGCGGAGAAGAGGGTCTCACGGTGAAAATGGACAGCCTGAAACGACTAACCCTCCCCACCGGACGGTCCCTGCAGCATAGATGGCCCGGACCAGCTCACCCTTCCTTCCCACCGAGGGGAGGTGAATAGAAAACTAAAGGGGGGTTCTGGATGATGACGAAGGCCCGGCAGTGGTCTTCAACCTGCGGATCTCCAGATGTTTCAAAACTACAACTCCCAGCATGCCCGGACAGCCGATGGCTGTCCAGGCATGCTGGGAGTTCTAGTTTTGCAACATCTGGAGGTCCGCAGGTTGAAGACCACTGAAAGGGATTGACAGGCGGTGGTGATGAAGGGGGGTGATGATGAGGGTGATGATGACAGGGTGATGATGATGGGGTGATGATGACGGGGGTGAAAATGACAGGGTGATGATGACGGGGGTGAAAATGACAGGGTGATGATGACGGGGGTGATAATGACAGGGTGATGATGACGGGGTGATGATGATGATGGGGGTGAAAATGACAGGGTGATGATGACAGGGTGATGATGACGGGGGTGTTAATGACAGGGGGGGATGATGTATTTTCCACCGTAGGCTTATAGTCGAATCAATAACTTTTCCTGGATTTTTGGGGTGAAATTAGGGACCTCGGCTTATATTTGGGTCGGCTTATACTTGAGTATATACGGTAATTGTGCAACAAAATTGAAGAAAAACCACAATTTTGTAACTTTTGGGGGCTCCCGTTTCTACGCAGTACATTTTTCTGTAAAAATAAAATTTTATCTTTATTCTGTAGGTCTATTCGATTAAAATGATATCCTACTTATATAGGTTTGATTTTGTCGTACTTTTGGAAAAAATCATAACTACATGCAGGAAAATTTATACATTTAAAATGGTCCTATTCTGACCCATAAAACGTTATTATTTTGCTGCGTACGGGGCGATATGAGGGCTCATATTTTGCACCGTGATCTGAAGTTTTAATCAGTACCATTTTTGTTTTGATCTTACTTTTTGATCGCTTTTATAAGTTTTCTTATGGTATAAAAAGTGACCAAAAATACCCTATTTTGGAATCTGTATTTTTTTTGCGTGTACGCCATTTACCGCGTGGTTTAATTTATGATATATTTTGATAGTTCTGACATTTACACACGCGGCAATACCACAAATGTTTATTTTTATGATGTTTTTATATTTTTATATGGAATTTTAGAAAAGGGGGATGTTTTAAACTTTAATTAAACCTTTTTTTTTTTACACTTTATTAGTCCCCATTAGATTCCTCATACAGATCAATGTAGTTCCATAGAACCACATTGATCTGTGTGATCTGCACTTGATTGATAAAGCCTGGTCCTGAAATGCTTTATCAATGCGAGAGCCGGGACCTGCACGGAAGGAGAGATAAGCCCTCCGGCTACCTCCACAGTGGATCGTCCCCACTCGATCCACCCCACTGGGCCACCAGGGAGCATTTACAGGGTTCTTTAGAAGCCGCTGTCAACTTTGACAGCGGTGATCTAAAGGGTTAATAGCCGGCCGCGGCGATCACCGCATGTCGGCTATTAACGCCTGCCCTCAGCTACAAGAACCAGGTGAGGGCCGGCCTGACTCGAGCCCGCGTTATACCTGGTTAATGGCCATTGGACGAGTATACACATCCTTGATCATTAACCAGTTAAATGCTTTGGAATTGCCATCATGAAATGTAATTGGAGATTAACATACACACACACAAATAATGTTTCACTTATACTCTTGTAAAATAATTATTTGAAAAGTGCCTATCTGTAGGCAACATCAGTCTATAGGTTGAATTTTTTACTAGTGAATTTACAGGGTTTTTAAGCACATTCTGTACTGATTGGTAACTGGTATAGTATGCCAACACCACCTGGTTATTTAAATGTATTTGTGGTTTGGGCTAACTTCATGCATGATGATGTTCAGTTATGCTATTAGTGCCAGTTGCTGGATTTAACTGTGATGCCAGCAATTGGCAGCCACCTGCATACAGCATGCCACTTTGCTTATCTCAGTCAAGCAGCTCACTTGACTTCCCCATCCTGCGGCAAAGTCTGGACAATCACCTCTGTACTGTCACAGACAACAATCCTTTCTGGTGCACCCTATAGAAGTAGTGTGCTTGCAGGGACTGTTCCTTTAAGGGTTTGTGCACATCCCTGAATTTTACCCTCCTCAAATCCCTGCCAATTACCACCCATATGAGAGTACTCCAAACTTTTTGTGGTGCAATATTATAGTTTCTGTCCTGTGTCTTCACAGTTCATGATCTGTGCCTATGCTTTGACCTTGCACATGCTTGTTACCTTGTACCTTGCTGATTCTCCAGAGTTTGACCCAGATTGTCAACCATTGTTGTTCATTAACTCCTTCCCGCTATAGGACATATACATACGTTCGCGCATTTGGACGTATGCACACGGCCTAGCGAACTCTGGCACTGCCGCGGGCAGCGCCGGAGATCGGCGATGGGACCCGGCTGTTAATCACAGTCGGAGTCCCTCCGCAGCTGCTGGAGCCATGATTGTGCCGGTCCCGCCGCAGCATTAACCCCCTAGATGCCATGATCAATCCTGATCACAGCATCTATGTAGTTGACAGGGGAAGCGCTCTCCCCCTGTTCACCGATGGCGGCGCCGCAATACGATCACGGGTCACCGTTGGTTACTATGGCAACAGGAGGTCAGATCATGACCTTCTGTCTGCCTGCTACGGAAGCCTGTGAGATCCAGCCACAGGCTGGATCGCACAGGCTGTAGTGTGTGCAGATCATCAGGTCATACTGTGCTGCAGTACAAATGTGTTGCAGCATAGTATAACCGGTAAAACGTGTAAAAAATTTAATAAAAAGTTCTTCAATAAAAGTATGTGTAAACATACGCTTCAATAAAAGTAAGTGTAAAAAAAAAAATTCCCCTTTCCCAATAAAAGCCCTGTATTATCACCAAAAAAGATCAAAAACCCAAATTGTATACATAATAGGTATTGCCACGTCCGTAATGACGTGTACTATAAAACTATAATGTAAATCATCCTGAACGGTGAATGCCGTAAAAAAAACATTTAAAAAAGTTAAAAATTCGCCAATTTTGGTACAAATTTCCAGAATAAAAAAGATCAAAAGGTAGCACAAAAATGATACCAATAAAAATTACAGCTCATCCCACAAAAAAATTTGCCTTTATTCAATGGTGTCGGACGAAAAATAAAAAGTTATGGCTGTTGAAAAATGAATGACAGAAAAATAATTTTTCTCAGAAAAGGAAAAAGATAGACATAGAAAGCTATATAAAATGGGTAGCGCCATAATCGTACTGACCCACAGAATAAATATAACATCACTTTTACCGCACAGTGTACACCATAAAAAATAAAAAATAAAATGCCAGGAATTTTCCAGTTTTTCACAAAAAATGCTACTTGTATCAACAAAAATGCACCAGTTATATAAAGTACAATATGCCACGAAAATCTCAGAATCGCTCTGCTCAGAAAAAGCGTTCCAAAGTTATAACCATTTAAAGAGATTCATGTCAGTGCCTGGTTATTTGGGCTAAAAAATGGGTCCGTACTTAACCCCTTAACGACGCAGGACGTATATTTACATCCTGCGCCGGCTCCCGCGATATGAAGCGGGATCGCGCCGCGATCCTGCATCATATCGTGTCTGTCCCGGCGCTCATCAATGGCCGGGACCCGCGACTAATACCACACATCGCCGATCGCGGCGATGTGCGGTATTAACCCTTTAGAAGCGGCGGTCAAAGCTGACCGCCGCTTCTAAAGTGAAACTGAAAGTGACCCGGCTGCTCAGTCGGGCTGTTCGGGACCGCCGCGGCGTCCCGAACAGCTGACCGGACACTGGGAGGGCCCTTACCTGCCTCCTCGGTGTCCGATTGACGAATGACTGCTCCGTGCCTGAGATCCAGGCAGGAGCAGTCAAGCGCCAATAACACTGATCACAGGCGTATTAATACACGCCTGTGATCAGGATGAGAGATCAGTGTGTGCAGTGTTATAGGTCCCTATGGGACCTATAACACTGCAAAAAAATGTTTAAAAAAAAGTGTTAATAAAGGTCATTTAACCCCTTCCCTAATTAAAGTTTGAATCACCCCCCTTTTCCCATAAAAAAAATAAAACAGTGTAAAAAAATAAAAAAAAAATAAACATATGTGGTATCGCCGCGTGCGTAAATGTCCGAACTATGAAAATATATCATTAATTAAACCGCACGGTCAATGGCGTACGCGCAAAAAAATTCTAAAGTCCAAAAAAGCATATTTTGGTCACTTTTTATACCATTAAAAAATGAATAAAAAGTGATCAAAAAGTCCAATAAAAACAAAAATCATACCGATGAAAACTTCAGATCACGTCGCAAAAAATGAGTCCTGAAACCGCCCTGTACGTGGAAAAATAAAAAAGTTATAGGGGTCAGAAAATTACATTTTTAAACGTATAAATTTTCCTGCATGTAGTTATGATTTTTTCCAGAAGTGCGACAAAATCAAACCTATATAAGTAGGGTATCATTTTAACCGTATGGACCTACAGAATAAAGAAAAGGTGTAATTTTTACCGAAATATGCACTGCGTAGAAACGGAAGCCCCCAAAAGTTACAAAATGGCGGGTTTTTTCGATTTTGTCGCACAATGATTTTTTTTTCTGTTTTGCCGTGCATTTTTGGGTAAAATGACTAATGTCACTGCAAAGTAGAATTGGCGATGCAAAAAATAAGCCATAATATGGATTTTTAGGTGGAAAATTGAAAGGGTTATGATTTTTAAAAGGTAAGGAGGAAAAAACGAAAGTGCAAAAACGGAAAAACCTGAGTCCTTAAGGGGTTAAAATCCGCTCTGTAACCTAATCCTCTCAAGCTCCTGTTTGACCCTTGTAACATCTGTGCTCTGGCCATGCTGGCAATGAGCGCTCTCTGGTCATGTCCCCGCTGCCGGCGGGGGCTGGGATTCGCATTGTGGGACGCTCCCGCATGTGAATCCCAGCCCATCACTCACCTCCCTGGTCTTCCTGTCCTCGCAGTCCTGGCACAAGTGCCCCCCCTTCCTAGGAGCTCTTACATTTAAAGGTTCAGTACTCATTTAATTAAGTGTCTCCACCTGTACCTTGTCTTTAAGTAACTGCTCCTCCTTTTGTTCCTGGCTGGATCTTTGTTGCCTTGTGCCCTAGTGAAAGCATACTGTGTTCCTGTGTTCCTGATATCCGTGTTCCTTATCCTTGTTCCCTTACCTGACCCTGAACCTGTGCCACCTGCTCTGACCTACTGCTACCTTTACCTTGTCTTGTCTGTTTTTCTTTTGTGCCACGCCACATCCCAGCTACCTGTGTGGACAAGTTGTGCCAGGGGTAGCGACCTGGGTGCCCTGCCACAGCAAGTCCATCCCTCTTTGCAGCAGGCTCTGGTGAAAACCAGTGGCACTTTAGACTCCGCTCTCCGACACGGCTCACGTCATCATCCACACAGGGCCAGAGGATCTACCACCTGCCGTGACCCTAACACCCCTTTTTGCTTTTTTCCAAGCACTGGGGAAATCTGGCCTAACTGGGGCCACTTATGCAGAGGTGACCTGATATCTCCCCTACAGCAGAGTCCAGCTTCCGCATCCTAGAGTGGGATAAAGGGTAAAAACCAGCAAAATACATATACTCCGCTCACAAGTTTTGCTCAAAGTCAAACTGGTAAGTGGCACAGTGACACATCTGTTGGGATATTACAATAACAAAATAAGGGGCTCCCTCTATTACTCTATTACATTCCTCTAGTTGGACTTATAAAATACTTTGTTATGAAAGTAATAAAAACTATATACATAAGGTTGTTTTCTGTTGCAAAAGTGGTGAAAAGTATACACTTGCTGTGAAGAAGAAGAAGAAGAAGAAATCACATCCGCAATTTACATTTTATGTCATATATATATGCCATATGTGTTATGGTCCAGAAAAGAAATACAGTCACAATTTTACTGTCTCATAGATGCATATGAGAAGAATACATTGGTTAAGTCAATGATATTAGACTTTCACTGATTTCTACAACAAATAGACTGCTACAACCTTTCTAAATTCTAAATGGATTTTCACGCCCCTTTTCTTAAAATGACATGGTCAGACCTTTAGAAACTTAGATATCTTCCAGTGATTGGATATGGCTCTAGGGACCTGACCACAGTGAATGTATGCTGTCTTCCCTAATATATTATGTTATGGTGCTCCATCTCAGAGGCCCATACCACAGTGCACGGTAACTGACAATGATGCACATTGATTTTTCACTTGCTTGTGATGAGATGACTTTATGTTAATTCAGTGCAGCACCAGCTGAAGACATAGTATTGTTAGGCCATTAAATAGTTTGTCATAGGAAAACAATTAATTTTTACTGACATTTTCAGATGGGATATTGGATAGGATACTCCATTCAAATAGTAGCCTACTTGTATGGTAGTGCTTAGAGTAAGGGTAGATTTGTGCAAAGCATATTTCCTTATCACAGATTTGGTGACAGTGAAGCCAATAAAACGTTTGCATGTTTTATAAATTGATAAATATTTTAATGCACATATGCTGTGGGATGTCAAATCTGCTGATTCAGTGGAGGAAAAATTGGGGATGAGTAAATCTGACTCGTATAGGGCAGCCAGTCACATAAAATCCACAAAAAGAAAACAAAAAGCCTCACCATATAATTCACCGTAGGTCATGTATAATGTATCCTATAAAAGCAAATGAAGACTTGATCTTACTATAATGAGATAGCAAATATGCAGGAGAATAATGAAGACAGTCACACTCACCACTCTGATCAATTCCTTCTTTATTCATATAATGAGTGTAAAACCTGCGCTCCGGCCAGACATGCGTGAGGGCTCTCTGCTTATGTCCCCGCTGCCTGCAGGGCTGGGATTCGCATCTGGGGACGCGCTCGCATGCGAATCCCAGCCTGTCACTCCCCTCTCTAATCTTCCGCCTCTCCGTGTCCTCACAGCCCTGGTGTGTGTGCCCCTGCCTCCTAGGGTGCGCACGCGCCAGAGCTCTTTCTCTTAAACAGCCAGTGCCCGAACACGGTGTTTACCTCTGGCTCCCATGTTCCAACATCCCCCCCTACTCTCTACTTTGCCTCTTGCCGAAGAGGCTATGGAAGTGGACCAGTTTCCCTTAACGCAGCAGGAAAAATCCTGTTGACGCAATGAGAATTTGTGCCTATATTGTGCCAGTCAGGAGCACTTTCTCAAAGGCTGTTTCATATGTCCTCCGCGTTCAGGAGAACGCTCTCAACTTGGACAAGTAGGAGTGGCTACCCTAGATGTTAATATTACCTCTCCTCGCTTGACCACCCCAGTTCAAGTATTTTTCTCTGCCAAGACGTCTTTCATCACTTCTGCTCTTTTGTCCATAGACACCGTCTTTCAGTGTCTTGTCTTGCCAAGCCCTTCTACATCTCTTCTGTTAATGGACAATATCTGAACTGTAAGGTGCAATTTTGCACGGAACCCCTCGTCATGCAAGTAGGAAATTTGCATAAGGAAAAAATGTGGTTCTATGTGCTACCACATTGTACTTCGGAACTTCTTCTTGGTCTTCCTTGGCTTCAACGTCATTCTCCACAACTTGACTGGAAATCTGGTGAAATTACTTGTTGGAGACAATATTGCCAAGATTGCTGTCTTGTTCCCCCTGTGATATCTTCTGTGCCTGTTAAACTCAGACGTAAAGTCTTGCATTGGGGACATTCTTCCTTGCCAGTTGGTCACCTTAGAAGATGGAAGACTCCAAGACAGAAGCCTGCAAGTTCCTTACAGCCTTTGCCCATTCCAGAAATCTCCTGGTCTCATGTAGTAAGGAACTCCCTGAATTCCAAAGAAGAGGGGGAGACCAAAGGTGGGGGGGGGTACTGTAACACCTGCGCTCTGGCCGGACACTCTCTGAGTGTGAGCGCTCTCTGCTTATGTCCCTGCTGCCAGCAGGGCTGGGATTTGCATCTTTGCATGTGAATACCAGCCCGTCACTCACCTCCCTCATCTTCTACCTCTCTGTGTCCTCGCAGCACCGGCGTGTGTTCCCCCGCCTCCTAGGGTGCATGCGCATGCTGGAGCTCTTTCTCTTAAAGGGCCAGTGCTCTATTAATCAAGTGTCTACACCTGTCCCATGTCCTTAAGTATCAGCTCCTCCCTTGTTTCCATGCCAGATCTTTGGTTACCTTGTGCCATAGTGAAAGTCATGTGTCCCTGTTATCGTATACCTGTTCCTTGCTTCTTTACCTACCCTGCACCCGTGTTACCTGCCCTGACCTACTACCATCTTGCCACTTCCTTGCAGTCTCCTTCTGTGCCACACTATCTCCCAGCTACCTGTGTGGACAAGTCGTTTCAGGGATAGCAACCTGGGTGCCGCCTGGTGCCGCAAGACCATTGCGCTTTGCGGTGGGCTCTGGTGAAAACCAGTGGCACCTTAGACTCTGCTCCCTGGCATGGCTCACATCATCATCCACACAGGCCCAGAGGATCCACCACTTGCCATGTCCGGTTACAATGAGATAGCCCACCACTAGCCCATGGATTTTTGGGTGATTTTAATTTGTAAAGTATTGTACTGATATTTCTAGGTTCATTTTGAAAAAACAAAAGCAAAAAAAAACAAAAACATTCTAGTAAAAATCTAAACTGTTATAGTTACATTCTAGAAATACTGCCAAGTTAATATTATTTCAGTGACTGCTGTTGGCAGTATGGGTTCATAGTATCTGTATCTCTCTCTGTACAAGTATTGATATTCTGTCATGTGCTCATAAAGTAAGAAAAAATAAACAAAAAATAAACTAGATAACTATTATTTATTTATTTAATATTCATGTATTTTATTTGTTGTTACTATCCCAATCATGACTGTCATTACATTGTTATAAGAAGCAGGGGAAATATTAGGATTATTTTTAAATGCAAATAGATATATATTCAGCTGAATAGTTTTTATGTGTTTTAGGCTCTCGGCTTGATCAGATGCCAGCGGCAAGACATATGCTAAGAACAACAGGGGGTACATATGTTGATGGGTTTGTATCAAGCACAGTAGCAATGATTAATGTATATTAATCATTTCCTCAAAGACTGGCTGCCTATTTTACATGGATCCAAACTGTACCTGTACTTCCTGCCATAAGTGCTGATACTGACCCTTTCTAATGGCTACTTATCTTAGATCCTGACAGTTGTCTTGCTCATTTACACAACTCTATTCTGAAAGGCTCTAGTAACAATGCTTGTTAAGCTGAAAAGACAGACACCTGAGCAAAAACCTATTAAGCATCTTGATAGCTACCATCACAATCTATTATATTATTGATTAGCTAATGTAGGTGCTCTGCAATGTGTTACATGCCATTGACTTAAACAATGAACCTCAAGTTGATATTCTGTTCCCCTCTTGTTTTAAATCTAAGCTGTCTTTTCCAAAGTTTCTGCAAATCTTTTGCCAAAAGTCAAAGTTTACACGTGGGACTTTCAAACACTGAATATTAAGGTGAATACTAAGTTTAACAAAGGTGTTAAAAATGTTCTGTAGTTAACCATGTAATAAATACTAATGTATTTTAATTTTCTAAAAACATACATTGGTTGTCAGAAACAATAGAACAACACACACACACACACACATTTTTGGGGATTTGTCAAATAAAAGTACTCATGTCAAATAAAAGAGTCCCTCTTTAGGCCTCATTCACATTACTGTTATGACAGGGTAGTGTGAAGGCTGCTAGGGAAAATAGCGTGAGAAAAAATAGAGCTTGCATCGTCTTTTTCGCCCACTACTCCCACTGAAAAACAGTGGCGCCCGACGGAACCAATTGACTATAATGGGGTCCATCAGGACCTGCTGTTGCCCATTGTAGACAGTTTGACAGACGTTCTTGACGGGGTGCAGTGGCAGTGTGAAAGAAGCCTTAGAGTGAACTTTAAGGGGGTTATCCAGGATTTGTAAAACAGCAGAATTTTCCCAAAACAGCACCACATTTGTCCTCAGGTTGTGTGTGGTATTTCACCTCAGTCAAGTGTGGGGCTAATTTTATAAGAAATTAGCCCCCTTTTTCTAACTGTGGATAACCCTATGGTGTTGAGGTAAGTATCAATCGTGTATGCATCTGAGCTTACACACACTATATTATCTGGGTCAGGAGCTCTGTACCCAGTCCAGTATGTGTGTACTGCAACTTGGGGGAATTTGTAGGATCCGGGCCTATTGCCTTGGATTCCCTGCTCATGTAAATACTCTGCTTGGGCAATTGAAAGACAGTAGGGATACTTTCACATTTGAATTTGGATTCAAATTTCCAAACATAGAAATATTTTATTTGTGTATACTGACAGGACATATCAAGATATAACATGATATTCAGATGCTCCATGCAGAGGAGGATAAATTAGGCTGTGGGTCTGCGGTTCATAAATTTAGTTTACTTTCCCTGTATAAAGGTCATGACTATATTGTTAGAATCCTAATAAAAACATTGGTGAATGTATTCCTTTTGTCTGTTCCTCACATCACCATGACTAATTTCATATGGACACATGCCCGGACAACCTATTTAACACCTTTTGTATTCATTCTATTTTATTTTTTATTTTCTTTGTTGTCAGCATGTAACATCCTGCATTAAATTGGCCAGTATGTACATCTTCACGCGCACTTGATATACCTCTTAGCGACTTACATGATTATGCTAAGATGCTCAGATGACTTAATTAAATACGAGCGAGTTTAGCATAATCTACTTACCTCATATTGCTGTGTCAAATTATAAGTTGAGTGCTGTAAACATTTATAATGGAAGAAAATAACTGCAACGTGTGTACTGGAAATGTAAGGTGTCTTAACTCATTTAGCGGCAAAACTGCAATTTCAATTTAGTGGTACAGTTATCATTATTATAATTCTAAAATGTTATATAAATAGTATAAAGATACAAACTGTAAGAAGTTTTAGATGACAAATACAGATGAATACTGACACATTCATCAACTATTGTCTTGCTTAGACTCAGTTACGTTTTCACATCCGCTGTTATTAAAGCACGACTTAAATATTGGTACTTTTTAATTTTTTTCATCAAAGCAGTGATATGTCTTGTTTTTAGCTAGGTATGCTGTAGTTTAAAAAAAAAAAAAACACTATGTTAGCATATACAAATGTAGCCAGTGTGAAAGATGTAGAGCTGGTGCAGAAAAGGACTTGAGCAACACTGACAACCAAACATCACCCCATGATTACATTGTAGTGGTGCTAAACTCTTTAAATTTCAGGGCCGCTATTAATTGGGCATTTTAGCAGTTAAATTATGTGATTTCCAATGTCGGTCATAACAGGTAGCAGCCAGCACCAGACAGGTATGATACGGGTCCTACTTCCTTACCTGACCCATGCTTTCACTGTACATCACTGGTCAGGAAGGGATTTAAAGGGGCTACCATAAGGTGATATTAGTACATACCTGCCAGGCTATCTGGGTATTTCCTGTTGGAGTTTGGTCTCTTCAACTAAACATCCCATAGTTCCATGCTTGTACATGTGAAGTTACATTCCTCCCTCCCACACATTAGCAGCCCATTGCAGCACAAATAAGCTAAAAAGATCAGTGTTTTCTAATCAGGGGGCCTACGGCTGTTGCTAAATTATCTCTCGGTCACTCCACCCATTGAAGCAGGACTGGCTACTTTTGCACAACTGAATAGTGATGTCAGGTCTCAATGCACTGCAACCTGGGAAATCCCGAGACATGTAATTCCTGGGTTCATATACAGTGTTGGGATTATACTTTAATTAGGATAGACATATATGGGTCAATTAATAGTTAATAAAGTGTTTGAACTGAGGGAACAAGGTCAATTGGATACCATAAACCGGCGACTAGGTTAATTGAAGTATCTATCCTAATTAAAGTATAACCCCAACACTGTATATAAACCTGGGAATTGAACCCTCACAAGTGTCTCCCATCCATATTACTACCAGGATGCTGCTGTTTAGCTTTCTACCCCATTTGCTGCAAGATCTCCATAGACCACAATGGGCCCATTGTTTTCACAATGTTATAGATCTAGCCCATTCATTCCTATACACCACCAATAGTCCCTGGAGGCTGACATCATACTCAGCCTCCAATGGCATTCAGACACAGCAAACTTCAAATGTTTAATGGGTTAATGTATTCATGGAAATATGTATATATAAAGTATCCACACACTGTAACTCGGACCTGAGGAAGGAGGGAGCCCCTCAGAAACGCGTAGTCCTACCATGTATTGCCACTTTTTATGATTTTCAATAAAAAGCAATTACAAATCCATACCCGACTCCTGTGTCTCCACGCCGGTGTAGCGCTCCAGTGCCAAAGTCACTAGAAGGTTAAGTAAACCCCTGCTGGGATTCCCACCTCCCATATCTGTACTTCGGTAGAAGAAACCCTGCGACAGAAATAAACCTGCTTGTGACAGAAATTACCATGCGACAGAACCATGCGACAGAAATTACCGGGCAACAGAATTTTTCCCTGCGACTAAAAATATTGGGAAAAGTGCCACAGATTAGTAAATACCAAGTGAAAAAAAGGTTGAAAACACAAAAAAGAACCGCAAACCGGCACTCCACTCTTAGTAAATGAGGGCCATAATGTATAGATACATCATGTGTCAGGTGGAGAAGTATGAAGTGGACTCAGGAGTCCAATTGCCATAAAAAAAGTCATGTAAACAATTCCCATAGAGGTATTATGACTATAGACCCCCAACTGCCTTTACTACAGATGTTATTTAGGCAGAGTAGAAGCATTTGTTTGATTATTATGATGTAATCATTTATATATGTTTATTGCTGTTAAAGAGGTTGTTCACATTTGGAATATCATTTTTTATTAGGTCCACAAACAAGTTTATCAAAGCCCCCCCCCCCCTTCCAAGAGAACAGCTTTAAACATGGGGGTGGGTACAAAGAGGTTCACGACTGGAAGGTCTTATGCACACTGACCTGTAGTAGCCTATAAATCAATACTAATAGGTGAAAATGCCTCTGTACAAAAGAGTTAGGCTTGGTTCACATTAGAGATGAGCGAACTTCCAGTAATTCGATTTGTCACAAACTTCTCGGCTCGGCTCTTGCTGACTTTAGCCTGCATAAATGAGTTCAGCTTTCAGGTGCTCCGGTGGGCTGAAAAAGGTGGATACAGTCCTAGGAGACTCTTTCCTAGGACTGTATCTACCTTTTACAGCCCACCACAGCACCTGAAGGCTGAACTAATTTATGCAGGCTAAAGTCCTCAACTGCCGAGTCGAGAAGTTTGTGACAAATCAAATTACTGGAAGTTCGCTCATCTTTAGTTCACATATATCAGGCGTCTGGCATAGTTTCCCTCCGGCATGCACTGGAGGGAAACTGATGCTAAAACTGATCCCATTCATTTTAATGGGACAGTTCACAATCATCCATCCATCTCAATTTTGACACGGGATGGTTGGACACGCCAGACAGCATCAGACAGGGAAACGCAGCTTGCGGTCTAGAAACAATGGATACCGGATGCCATATAACTGATGACAACTTGTCATCAGTTGCGTCCAGATCTAAGTTGAGTTCACCTATGCCGAACGTATGTGATCCCAGCCTTAGATAGAGCATGCCTTGGGTTGTTTATGCATTTATTTTTAAGCATAAAACGATAAAACTCAGAATGCCTCAACAACAAATCAGAAACAAACCTGTACAAAGGTACAGTAAAGGTCTATTGTACCTCTATGGAAGCCCTATTATGGGTCGATGCAAAAGAGATTCATAGTGCAACTGTGTTCACAAACCCTAAGGCTATGTTCACACTGTGTACAAAATACAAGCATATTTTTTTACATGTGTTTTTGTGAAATTTTTTTGCCCATTATTTGAAGAAAAAAGCATTAAAAAAAATAAAAAAATAAATAAATATGCATGTTTTTTTTTTTACACAATGTGGACAAAGTCTAACACTTGGTTGAATAGAGGAAAATAGAGAGTTCACATATGACCGGCATCCAGCATAGGTGAACTCACCATAGATCTCGACGCAACTAATGCCCTTATTGATGACAATGTGCATCAGTTATCAACAGTTATTGGATGCCGGACCATTGTTTCTGGACGCCGGACAAGGGAACGCAGTAAGCTGCTATCCGGTGCCGCCAAGCGTGTTTAACCATCTGGCGTCAAAATTGAGACACTGACTTCAAATTAATGGGATCAGTTCTAGCATCAGTTTCCCTCCGGTGTACACCGGAAAGACACTGTGCTGGACGTCGCACATATGTGAACCCAGCCTTACTGAAATAGGTTCTAATTTTGCAACACTTTGACATCCATACAATATTTACTCACTTGCGCTAAAATTTGAAACAGCTAATTCAGAGGAAAGTAATCTTGTTTTATATAACACATGATTCAATATTTCATTATTTGTCTAAGATGGCTAAAATGTATTCCAGACGTTTGCTCCTAAGTAGACTGTGTGCTTCCTACCAGTGTTCTATCGAGTGATTGTGATAAATAGTCATTGATAATAGTCATTGCAATAACATTTATGCAATAGCTATCTAATTTGTGCCATCTTGTGATTAACACGGCCTTGGGTATTATCTGCTCATATTATCTTAAATGCATATTAAACAAGCGTCTCTCTTCCAGAATCACTTGATTTTACCTGGCAAGGTTACTGGCGGTTTATTAAATAAGCAAAAATTCCAAATGAGGTGATACAGACTATGACAGTTTCTGAAAACTGACATTTTCATTTGCATGGATTCTCGCAATAGCCCATCATGCAGATATATTGCTTGTTGAAACCTCATAAAATCCAGTTTCTCCCTGGGCTGTGAGCATGAATATCTAATGAAGCATAATTATACAGCTTCCAGTCTACTGCTTTTCTATTAGAAAAAAAAAATAAAATCATACGTTCCACATGTATTCTAATAAAATAATAACTAGCAAAATAATACCTTTTGCCCCCTCTAATGATCTGAGTGCTTTATGATTAGCAAAAATTAATTTAAAACCAAAATATAAAAGAAATTCTGCAAGGTTTATAGAAATAATCATTAAAAAAAATCCCTTATAATTTCATTGTGGAAATATACATATATACGTGTTATGTAACAGATTAGCAATTGTAATCAGAAGACTTTGGAAATAAAATAAATATGAAAAGGCTAAAACTTTTCAAAATAAATTAACTTACACAAATATGAACATGTAAATCTGTTCCAGGAAGAAGAGACTAGTACTGTTATACTATTAGGCTGGGTCAACACAACAAAAAATTACATGAAAAATATGGCTGGATAATAAGCACTTAAGAAAAAAAATTACCCTATTTTCTTAATGTAATCATGTGGTCAATAAAATTCTATGGAAACAACACACACTGTTTTTTTTTTGTTTGTTTGTTTTTAATAAAGGCCATAATACCAACATTGGAATTATGGCTGCCTTTTAAACAGCATGTAACCTGATGGCCATTTTTTCACTTTTCCATAGACTTTTCATGACCACATGATTACAATAAAAATAGTGCTTTCTTGTTTAAATACCGTATTTATCGGCGTATAACACGCACTTTTTAGGCTAAAATTTTTAGCCTAAAGTCTGTGTGCGTGTTATACGCCGATACCCCCCCAGGAAAGGCAGGGGGAGAGAGACCGTCGCTGCCCGCTTCTCTCCCCCTGCCTTTCCTGGGGTCTAGAGCGCTGCTGTCGGCCCTTTTCACCACCTGGTTATCGACGCCGCTGCCCGTTCTGTCCCCCTGACTATCGGTGCCGGCGCCGATAGCCAGGGGGAGAGAAGCGGCGCCGACAGCCAGGAGGAGAGAAGGGGCAGCGGCACCCATTGCCGGCGCCGCTGCCCCGTTGCCTCCCCCCATCCCCGGTGGCATAATTACCTGAGTCGGGTCCGCGCTGCTCCGCTGCTCCAGGCCTCCGTCGTTGCTATGCGCTGAACGGCGCGGCGCATGACGTCAGAGCGCCGCGCCGTGCATAGAAACGATGCCGGTCCCCAGCGTCGTTGCTATGCACGGCGCGGCGCTCTGACGTCATGCGCCGCGCCGTTCAGCGCATAGCAACGGCGGAGGCTTGGAGCAGCGGAGCAGCGCGGACCCGAGCAGCGCGGACCCGACTCAGGCCTGGAGCAGCGCGGACCCGACTCAGGTAATTATGCCACCGGGGATGGGGGGAGGCAACGGGGCAGCGGCGCCGGCAATGGGTGCCGCTGCCCCTTCTCTCCCCCTGGCTGTCGGTGCCGCTTCTCTCCCCCTGGCTATCAGGGGGTGAAAAGGGCCGACAGCAGCGCTCTAGACCCCAGGAAAGGCAGGGGGAGAGAAGCGGGCAGCGACGGCCTCTCTCCCCCTGCCTTTCCTGGGGGTATATCGGGGTATACACGCGCACACATGCACCCTCATTTTTTCATGGATATTTGGGTAAAAAACTTTTTTTACCCAAATATCCTTGGTAAAATGAGGGTGCGTGTTATAGGCCGGTGCGTGGTATACCCCGATAAATACGGTACCTATTTTACAGCCATCTTTTTCATATAATTGTATGATTTGTGGACCCAGCTTTACAGAGCATTATTTAGAGCACTATAAGTGTTTTAAAAGAGCAAAATTTGTTTAAAATAATAGATGATTAAATAAATGAATTAATAAAAAATACTATAGTTTCCTGTATTTACTATAAAACATTTAGTTGGTGCAGCTTCTGACTGGGGTGGAGAACATTTTCTGTAAGGATCTAGGCCTATATCCAATGTTCATAGAAAATAATTAATCCCCTTTCCCAGCACTTAATCACAGTAACAGTATTAAGAAATTAAATAAATCATAAATCCTCAATCTTCCTGTAACTAAAACATAAATCTTGATATTTTATTTAATATGTTCAAAGTAATCAGCATGTATTAAGGCCCTGTAGAACATCGAAATAAACATTTATATATATATATATATATATATATATATATATATATATATATTTAGATGTTTTACAGGGCCTTAAAAATACATACCGATTACTTTGAACAAGTTAAATAAATAAAAAATATGTGTGTGTATATATATATATATATATACATACATACAGTGGTCCCTCAACATACGATGGTAATCCGTTCAAGATGAACCATCATTTGTTGAAACCATCGTATGTTAAGGGATCCATGCAATGTAAAGTATAGGAAGCTTTACTCACCTGTCCCAGCCGCTCTGGACCCGACACCACTGCCCTGAATGTCGCCCTCCATCACTGTCGCCGTGTCCCCGTGGTGTCCCCGACGCTCTGGACGTCTCTGCTTCCCCGGGATCCTCGCTCTCCGTCGCAGTCATGTCACTACGCACGCACGCCGCTCCTATTGGATGATGGGACAGCGTGCGCGCGACGTGATGACGACGAAGGAGAGGACCGGCGATGGAGGGGATCGTAAAGAGGACGCTCCGGACCCCAGAGGACAGGTAGGAGACCATCACCGGACCACGCGGGGCACCGTAAACGGCTATCCAGCGGCAGCTGAAGCAGACATCGCTGCGGGATAGCCGTTTATGCGATGGCCCGACATACAAAAGCATCATATGTTAATGCTGCCTTCAACATGCGATGTCCTCTGAGAGGCCATCGCATGTGGAAATTATCGTATGTCGGGGCAATTGTAGGTCGGGGGGGTCACTGTATATATATATATATATATATATATATATATATATTATTTTTTTCTCACCTTTTATTAAAAACTATTTTAGGAAAATAATAGATAAACACGTACTGATATATAGAAATGACATTTTGAACGGCCTATTTTCAAACAAACTTGTTTATTAAGTCTTTATAGATGGTAAAACCATTTAACTCTATAAGGCTGGGCTCAAATATATCAGGCATCCGGCAAAGTTTCCCTACAGCGTTCATCAGAGGGAAACTGATGATAGAGCTGATCCCATTCATTTAAGTAGGACAGTTCACAATCATCCAGTGTCTCAATTTTGATGCCAGATGGTTGGACACGCTGGACAGAACAGGACAAGGGAACATAGCTTGCTGCTGTTTGTAGAAACAATGGATTCTGGATGTCATACAACTGATGACAACTTGTCATCAGTTGTGGCATCAGTTAAATTCTAGGCTGAATTCACCTATGCCAGATGCCGGACATATGTGAACCCAGCCTTAGATGGGTGTTGTCATCTCATAAAGTGAACTAGAACAAAGGGGAGAGGGGCTACATGTGGAGAATCACAGTGGCTCTAGGAATTGTTAAGAGTGTAGTGTAGACCCATCTGCAGCCTTCCTAGTAATAGAGTACATAGATGCTTCCAATAGGTGGCAGGAATTTGAGCAGAATTTGCCTGAGGAAGCTGCTTTACAAGCAGCAAAACTCGTTGCATTATCCAAATAAAGAAGTCCTTTTTTAGCTCCGTGTTGTTCTCCTGATCTTGTTCAGCACTGCTCAAATTTCTGCCACCCATTGGAAGCATCTATGTACTCTATCTCATTGATTGAAGTCATGTTGCTGGGATGTGCCATCACTGTGTGCCATCACCGCAATCTGACACTTATTCCCTATCCTTTTCATAAGGGATAAGTTTTAGTGCCCCACAGTACTCCTTCAAGTAGGGGACACAGCACTACAACAGTACTGTGTCCACTTCATCCTCATGTTCAGTGGGTGTCCTAGAGGCCAGAACACCATCTATCACAATGTAATGGCAAAAACTAATGCTATTCTATCACTTGGCAAAAGGAGGAAACCTTTTACAGAATGATATTTTTATTTTACTTAATTTTTTTCCCTCTCATATTCATCTTCTAAAAGTATCAATGTGAGCTGTTCCTGAAAGAATCAAAGCTCATAAGGCTTCTAGTCAGGTAAGTAAATATGTTTTATATTGAAATTGCAAAATATTACTCTCCAGTGAATTTATGAAAACTTCTTAAATATACTGCTTAAGATTTCTTCTAAACTTTATTGTCTGACGAAATCTGTTTTCTGCTTCTGTGATTTTAATTTTGAAAACAATTTAAATTTAGGAGATGAACCAGGAAATAATGACGCAGCATTTTAGTCCCAGAGCAAGAATTAATTTTACGCATGTAAATGGAGCAAATAATTTGACATAATATCACAAATTGCTTTGATTCTATGGTATATCAATTAATTGTACAGTTTATGTGACTGGAAATTTTTTTTTATGATATGAACATTTCCCAATCAACATTTATCTGCAAACATTTGAATTACATATTATGTTTGCACCCATATAATTTTTTTTTTAGTTTAATAGTTTAAAGAAAAACACAGTCTGTTTCTTCTGAATACAATGTGACCCCTGCCCTTAGTTTGTGTGTAGTATTGCAGCTCAGTTCCATTAAAGTAAAAGGAGCATATTTTTAATACTACACACAACCTAGGATAGGGGTTGCACTGTTTTAGGAAGAAATAAATTCAGTTTTTTTGGATGGTCTTGGATATTTAGTCTTGGATGGCAACCACGCCCCCTCCAATAGACTTGCATTGAGGGTACGGAGCCGTGATGTCACAAGGGGTAGAGCCATGATGCCATGATGCTCCGGCCCCTGTATCGCCAATCATTACACACAGAGCGAGTTTGCTCTGTGCAGTGATGACAGCAGGGTGCCGCAGCCGAGATCACGGGGGTCTCCAGCGGGGGATAAGATGTCTTGGGGTGGACTACACCTTTAAATAGGATAGAGAACATAAATATTTATCACCTTATGACCAGATAGATGAAAAATGTTACCTTGGTGGAGTTTTGACTCATAGAACCCTCACAAATCAATAAAACTCTGGTCCCTAGTCACTTAATACAGATATAAATGTATCATCCATGATATAGCCTAATATAAATGTGTCTAATGTGTTAAGGAAAATCTACAGAACTATGCCACACACACACACACACACACACGTTATCACTACCCAGAAGAAGAATCCCGAGATCCAGACATTTGTCAGTATTATGTATGTGTAATTACTTTCCCTAACAAATATACAATGTGGAGAGAAATTCTTTGATTTCAGTATTAATTGATACATACCACGTAGGACTCCATTTCGAATGTCCTGGTTCACGAGTAGATTAGAAACCTTATTATATCCATATATTTTCTGTTTCATCAAAATCCTTACACTTCTCTTTTGACAATCATTTTAGGGAAACAACAAAAGCAATTGAAAAAAAAATCAATCACCGTGAGCTGTACAAGACAATTTAAACAAAATAGGGGAGACTAGAAAAAAACCTGAAGAAATTGTATTACAGTATTTTACAGTTGGGAGGCTTGGTGATATGACTTCGGAGGCAGAGCTGATCTTAATAGGGAAAAACTATATATGTTGTTATATGTTTTTTTTTTCCTGAGCTTTAAGCATTTTTTCTGCCGCAAGTCAAATGTGATATGGTGAGGTACAGCACTTGCAGGCGTCAGTGACGTTGCGCTTGCTGGGCAATGCCCACTTTTTCCTGCAGGGAGCTCACACAATGTGAGCAAGGGAAAGATATGATACAGTGCCTTTTAAAGGGGTACGCCGGTGGAAAACTTTTTCTTTTTTTTTAATCAACTGGTGCCAGAAAGTTAAACAAATTTGGAAATTACTTATATTAAACAATCTTAATCCTTCCAGTACTTATTAGCTGCTCAATACTACAGAGTAAATTATTTTCTTTTTGGAACACAGAGCTCTCTGCTGAATCACAAGCACAGTGCTCTCTGCTGACATCTCTGTCCATTTTAAGTTACTGTCCAGAATAGGAGAAAATCCCCATAGAAAACATGCACTGCTCTGGACAGTTCCTAAAATGGACAGATATGTCAGCAGAGAGCACTGTGCTCGTGATGTCAGCAGAGACCTCTGTGTTCCAAAAAGAAAATAATTTCCTCTTAAGTATTCAGCAGCTAATACTAAGTACTTGTACTTGAAGAATACTAAGTACTTGAAGAATTAAGATTTTTTTAATAGAAGTAATTTACAAATCTGTTTAACTTTCTGGCACCAGATTGATTAAAAAAATATGTTTTCCACCGGAGTACCCCTTTAAAGCGCAGGAAAAAAAATTAAGGGCAGGAGGGGTATTAGGAGTAGTTATGGAATATAATCTGAGCTTGTTTAGAAAATAATGACAGGTACTCTTTAATAGGTCTTATGCTCCATCATTGCTTCTTGCATTAGAAAATACAGGCCAGCTAATTTCAGACAAAGCTCATGTCCATAATAAAGTTATCAATAATTCTGATCACTCCTGCAAATAAGAATAGATTCAATTGTGGAATTCACTACAGAACTCTGCAACAAAGTACAGTACAATATCAACAAATCTCTTTACTTACAGAGTAAGTAAAGGGAATGGAGAAATCGTAATCTAGCCTAGCTCGTGCCTAATGTATATTTCCTATACACCATACTACAAAATAGTAATCTGTCAAATGGTATCCTATGGTAAGCCAAGAGCAAAGTAACATTTCTGACCTATAAAACTTAATTGTGTTAAATTAAAACATCACATAGGAAACTGATCTGAAAATGTAGAATCACTTTTCACATATGTTTCATTATATATATATATATATATATATATATATATATATATATATATGTATATATAAAACATAATAGAGTAAAATAGGTTCAGTTGTGTAATATATCTCAGTGCAGTTACCTAGACTGTTCCATGAGATTTATGTTAGCGTTTCACTGAACACAAGGCATGTATAGCTGGGAATACTAGGTATTAAAGCTTTTTTTTACAACCTAATGATTCAGAGGCAACATCCATCACTCAATGCACAAGTGAAATAGAAATTGGAACATATTGTGAGGCAGAAACAAAAGCAAAACTTGTGGTTTTACAGGACGAAAGCAGCAGGGTTAGCCTTGCTGGACCTAGTGCGTTATGAGCTGTTGACCCCTTGACTTCTTAGACCTAGGCATTGATCTTTAGACTCTCCTGTCAGTTTAGGCAATAAGGAGAAAGAGATAAAATGTCCTGGGATTCTGTGCTGCCAAAAGAGTCTGAGTTGATGTCACTAGATTTAAAGGGAATGTGTCAGCCGGTAAGGACATCCTAACCTACTGATAGACGCTAATAGAGGCTGTTACCATGAACATTATAGTACTTTTAATATGGCAGTCTAGTGCATAATTTTTCTGTATTATTAGCACCCCGCTGTCATCACTGCACAAAAATGAAGGCTGTTTGTTTTACTGGGGACCTTTCTTAACCTAATAGATTCCGTTTAACCACTAAACATAAAATGTAAACAAATTAAAATTAGACCTAATATGATTGTCCTTGTTCCTTCTTTTTTCTCATTCTAATACACTGTAGTTTTTTTTTTTCCATTGTATAATACACTAAATGAATACAAGGCCAATAACATATAAAACTCAACAATTTCAGATACAATTTATCCCATGGACTTTTACTCATTCTCTGTGCCAGGATTGACCAGTTTACTTTGTTCAGTAAAATCAGTTAGAACTAAACCCCATCAACTTCCCAATTTTTTTGTTTCAGCAGTGATTTGATGCTACACTCACTACTTATACTAGCCTAGAATGGACAAGTCTGGGATGGGACTGTCACTGTGCATTCAGGATTTCAGCAACACTGCCTGCAGAAAATATTTCTGCAGGCATTAATTCTTAAATCAAAGTATCTCTTTCTTACAATACAAGTCATCATACTCCAAAAATAAAATTACTATTTTCATCTTGTCATTTCTTTTTTCTATAACAGCTTGACTAAGACAGGCTAAAATTGGAGTCCTAACATGGCAGCCACCAGGGCTTTCAAAAGGCAAGAGTGACAACTGGTTGGAACCCAAAAAAAAAAAGACAGGCAACTGACATCTAATTCCCTATATACCATAGATACCCATGATACCTAGAGACCATGGTTACTAGAGACTATAGAATCAAGGGGGGGGGGGGCTAAAAGTGCACTTTGAAGTAAAAATGACAACTTATCTTTATTTTGTAGGTCCATACTGTTACAAGGATACCCAATTTATGTAGGTTTTATTGTTTTTACTACTTATAATTATAACTAAATGCACCAAAATTAGTATTCTTAAAATTGTCATCTTCCGAACCCTAAAACTTTTTTTATTTTTCTGCATACAGGGCTATATACGTGGCCTAATTTTTTGCACCGTGATCTCTAGTTTTTATTGGTACCATTTTTATTTTTATGAGACTTTATGATTGCTTTTTATTAATATTTTATGGTATATGAAGTGATCAAAAACGTGCAGTTTTGGACTCTTTAACATGTATGCCATCGACCGTATAGTATATATATATATATATATATATATATATATATATATATATATATTTTATTTTTTTTTTAAATGGGAAAGGGGGATTAATTTTTTTTGGAAGGGGTTAATTCACTTTAATTAACTTTTTTATACTTGTTTTTATTCCCCATAGGGAGCTATAACATGAAATATTACAATTGCATACACCGTTCAATGCTATACCTTAGCATAGCATTGATCAGTGTTATCTGTGCTCTGCTACTCTAGCATGCCATAGCTGGCCAGAGCATCAGAGAACTGATCAGACATCCATTTAGATGATCGGGACCAGTGTTTTCACCGTGGATGTCCCGATCAGCTGCCCTGAGCCAACCGGCCCCATTAACCTCGCATTTTAGATGCCGCAATCAACTTTGATTGCAGCATGTAAAGGGTTAATGCCAGCCATCGGCCCAATCTGTGATGTCCGACATTAACCATTTGTCCTGGCTGCTGATAGCAACTGGGACCCACCAGGTATTAAAGACCAAGGGCGTACCCATACACCCTTGGTCCTTAACGTGTTAAACTTTGACTTTGGTTATTGGCGTAACAATTTGTTGACAGCAGTGTATCATTTTTTTTTTTGGTGGGAAGCACATGACTATATGTAAGCTGTTAATTTTTTTTTACTAGTGATTAATGGGTTAAAACAAAAAGAATAATTTCAAACCTGTGAGGAAGCAGTGTATAGGACAAGCACACTTGAAATATTGATTTTCTGTTGGTAAAAAGGCTTGTTCAGGGGGTTATTGCCAACTCCTAATTGCTACTCATCGATTATTTCCAGCACTCTATAGATTTTATTAGCAAAATCCTGGAAATCCCACAGTCCGTTATGCAAGATCAGTCCAAGCAATATTGTAATAAAATATACAGTAATAATTGTGTGTGCAGATCTTTTGCAGCATTTTATAGGATACATAGATGTCATGGTGGGGAAAAAATACCCCTTCTGATGTTTTTCTATAAGGAGAAAGCTACTAAAAATAGCACATTGTAATTTTCTCTTCAGCATCTATATAAGCTGATCAGTAAGGGTGGGAGAAGCCAGATCAGCAATTACCTGCAGAACACCCTGCTGACTTCACCCAATAGTGATGTATATATAATAGTATTCGATTAATCTATAGTTAGTAGTGTTGAGCGGCATAGGCCATAATCGAATTCGCGAATATTCGCGAATATATGGACAAATATTCGTGATATATTCGCGAATATTCGCATATTCGTAATATTCTCGTTTTATTTTCGCATATGCGAAAATTCGCGCATGCAAAAATCAACATATGTGAAAATTAGCATATACAAAAATTAACATAAGCAAAAATTTGCATATGCGAACATTAGCATATGCAAATGTTCGCATATGCGAAAATTCGCACGCCAGTCTCACACAGTAGTATTAGAGCCTTCTTTACACCACACAAGCTGGAAGCAGAGAGGGGTGATCACTGTGATGTGTACTGTAATAAAAAAAAAACAAAAAAAAAAAACAATATTCGTAATTACGAATATATAGTGCTATATATCGAATATGCGATATTCGCGAATAAAATTTGCTTTGTGAATATTCACGAGGAACACTAATAGTTAGCAATGTTGCCTTACAGTACTGGGGTCCTGGGTAAAACTACATACAACTAAGGTCTATCACAGATCCCTATTTTGCACAGGATATGTGTGAGATTGGAAGAATGTTAAACAAGTTATGCCATTCTCTATACAGTACTGAATAATATGTTGGTGTTCAATGAGTAATGGGAAATACTTTACCTTTAAGGGGGTTATCCAGCAAAATTTTTATATATCAAATAAAAAAAGCCACTATTTACCTCCCTAGATCCCCCTGCAGCCTCCATAATCAGCACTTGGTATTTGCTACAGTTTACTTCCCATAGCTGCAGACAATACAGCACATTGCCACTCAGCCAACCACTAGCCACAGCGGTGGTCCACCTCAGCCAGAGTAATTGGCTGAACAGTGAGGTGACGTGTCATCTGTAGCTCCAGGGAGTGACTAGGCCCTGATATAGGAGGCTGCGGGGGATCGAGGGAGGTAAGTAGAAGCTTTTTTTATATTTTAAAACACAGCCTCGGCATTTTAGTTAAAAAAAAAACTCAGCATAACCCCTTTGAGGGTATTATTCAGGCTTGCAAAGATTAAATTATACGTAAATAGTGACTGATACATATTCAGCTTTCCTATGAATGCATATTGAAGAAAAAGGTCAAAATGCTATAAATTCCGATGCAATAAATGATAAAATGCAGATCTACATAAAAATTACATCTAACTGATATAAAATCATTGTACTAAAATGTAGCATCTTTTTTTTTCGGGTTGCAGCAAAATTTGCCTGTAATAACAGTATTGTGTATAGCACGAGTGAAGTACTTAACATAGGATGTGGTAAAATCTACCTAATGTAAAGTGAAATAGAGATATGACATTTTAGAGTTCTCCGGTATTGTTTCTACTGCAGCAGCCAGGTAGAGTTCTTGGCTGGCTCTTTTTAATGAGCTGTGTATACATTCTTCTTGTAGAGAAGAGAATTCTATTTTCTCTAAAATTGAATTGTTAATTTGAATCCCCTCTGGTGATGCTATAGGAAATTTGATATATTTAGCAAATTGTAATACATTTAGGTGAAAAGCAATGGAATAAAATGGAGTGCATGGAAATGTCTTCGTTGTCAAGTGATCCATTCTGAAGCATGGCTTCTCCATTCAGTTCTACAATACCTGAAAGTAATATAATGACTAATAACACAAAAAGTGGATTAATTGCATCGCAGCCTAGGTATAATGCAGAAAGTGATATACACATCATGATTTTAATTTAAAAAAAAGTATTGGAATAAAAAATGGATGGAAAAAATGTAGAGAGGCTACCACTATTAAACTAAGAATGGTCCTTTTTCGATCAGATTTGCATAGAGCTACCATAACCAGGGGCATTTATACAACTTAGAATATAAGCTGTATATGTCATAATTAGTAATAAACAAATTGATTAGAAACAAATTAGAATATTCTACATTTTTTTGTCATTGGCTTTAGGTTTTGCAGAGTAAATTGGTCACTAGAGATCGAAGAGGTAAATGCTGGTCTGGGCCTGAACACAGGCATGAGGAACAGTAAATATTTTTACTACACCCTACAAAAGAGCAGGGAGTCCTGTCATTTTGACATTAGCCCCTGCTCCTCTACAGTAAACAGTGATGTGGAAAGTGACAATGTTATGTATCCCTCCTTATATTTCAAGGGCAGGACACTCTGCACTGGGCCTACAGAGTTTAGGGCCAACTCTGAATTACCATTAATTCTGAAATGAATTCAAAAGCCCAATTTTTGTGAAACTTGAAACGAAACCACATCTACCTCATGTGTCAGTGCTGAAGATCATGCATGCTCAGTAACTTATTCCCATCACCTACATCCTGTAGTACGTTTGGTTTCGGTAGGTTAGTCTTTAACTCCAACATGTATTTTCCCCATATGATAAAGTAGCTGTTTAAAGGGGTACTCTGCCCATAGACATCTTATCCCCTATTCAAAGGATAGTGGATAAGATGTCTGATTGCAGGGGGTCAAGTTGCTGGGAACCCTGGAATCTCTTTGCCGCCACCCCCGACGTTCTGAACATTATGTTCAGAATGCTGGATTCGGGAGGCCGTGGTCATGACATTACGCCCCCTCTATTCATGTCTATGGGAGTGAGCATGATGGTTATCACGCCCCCTCCCATAGGCATTTGGAGGGGGTGACGTCACAGCCACGGCTTTTGGATATGGGAGTACTCCTTTAAGGTTGAAATTTTAAAAGATATTTAGGCATCAGGGTCTATGTAAGTAACTATTTTCTCTTGTTTCCTTTTTAGACTAATAAATAGTTATCCCAGAATAACAGTGTTCAGATGTCAATGCCCAGTTGGTTATTTCACATGCACTTCTGTTAGGCATTTATGTCTTGTCCACTTTCTGCCGCTGAAGTAACTGTGTACTTTTTAGCTGTAACATAAAACACCTTAGCATGTTATCTTTATATATTTATGTGTTGGGAAACTTTGTCTAGTTAAATTAGGTCTGAAGTCTTCACTGATCTCTAAGAGGAAACCTTAAGGTCATATATTGATTGTTCAAAAGTCACAGCAAAAAAGAAATGTCACTTAGCAAGAGGTACATAGACGTGAGATTAAAAATAAAACCAATTACCTGTGTTATATTTTTCAACATATTATTTATCAAGGTCAAAAGGAAAAAGTTTAATTCAGATAATCTGACCTATGAACTTAAAAAAAAAGAAATTGTTAAATCCACTTTGTGTATGTTGTAAATGGTAGAGGGGTAAAATAATAGCAGTTTGTTTAACTCAGCATTCCCCTTTGGATTCAGTACTACAAAGAGACATGAGGCATATTGGTGTGCTTGACAATGGTATAAATAACTAGTGCTTCAGATAAGTATTTGTCCCACTGACACAAGTCCCAAAACTAAGTTGAAAGAAACAATAAAATATATGTTTTGGTGTGTGTGTGTATATATATATATATATATATATATATATATATATATATATATATATATAAATAGGCACAACAGCACTCTAAATGAAAAAAAAAAGTGCAAACAGCAGGGTGCAGGCAACTAAAAAAGGATCAGTCCATAGGTCCCTCCAATTCCATAAAAATAATAGATAGTGCAGCACTCCATATTGAGTGAAAAAATTGTGAATTTATTCCATCAAAAAAGTGTAACAAAGAGCAGCGACGTTTCGATCCTCTCCAGGATCTTTCTCAAGAGGATCGTGGAGAGGATCGAAACGTTGCTGCTCTTTGTTATACTTTTTTGATGGAATAAATTCACAGTTTTTTCACTATATGGAATGCTGCACTATCTATTATTTATATATATATATATATATATATATATATATATATATATATATATATATATATTCATGGCCATAAATGTTGGCAATCGTGAAATTGAAAAAATAAGATTGTTTCAAGCATGTGATGCTCCTTTAAACTCACCTGGGGCAAGTAACAGGTTAGGGCAATATAAAAATCACACCTGAAAGGAGATAAATTCACTTAGACTTTGCATTGTGTGTCTGTGTGTGCCCCACTAAGCATGTACAACAGAAAGAGGACAAAAGAACTGTCACCTTTAGACGCCACTGTCAGCTTTGGCAGCGGCGATCTAAAGGGTTAATAGCCGGCCACGGCGATCGCCACATGTCGGCTATTAATGCTGGCCCCCAGCTACAAGAATCAGCTGGGGGCTGGCCGGTATAACGTCGGGAGCCTGCGCCATAGCACCTTAACGGCACATGGACGAGTATACACGTCCATGGTCGTTAAGGGGTTAAAGGGGTTATCCTTTTTTTTTCTGAAACAGCACCACAGCTGTCCTCAAGTTGAGTGTGGTATTGCAGCTCAGTTCCATTGAAGTGAGTGGAGTTAAGTTGTATTACCACACACAACATAAAGACAGGTGTGGTACTTTTTTTGAAAAAAAAATTGCTGCTTTTCTATTTCTGGATAACCCTGTTCCAGTTACTTTGCTTTAAAAAAAAATTTGTGCCCAGACAGGTAGGGAATCTTCCTTGCTCCCCTGTAATAGAGCCCTGCTCCCTGTGCCGCACTTCCGGGAGAATGGTCTGTGCATTGAGACATTGCCACTCAGCTAATTATCGGCCAAAGTGGTAACTGGGGAGTGGGGCTCTGTTAGAGATGTGTGGTAGGGGAGTGAGGAAGGTAAGTATGTGATTCCTAACTGCCTAAGCACACATTGTAGCTGAGATTGTAGCTGGAAGCGCCCTTTAATTTAAGGAAAGATTAGGGTGGAAACATCTGGAGTGTTGAATAAAAATATGAATAAATTAATGTATGTTAGAAAAATACAATTGATTCAATTGCCTCCAAGCAGCGTATAGAGTTAACCCATTCTGGACTACCATTGATATCATTATCACATGAGATCTATTTAACTTCCCTTCATATTGTAAAATGTAATATCAGTTTCCATGGCTACCAAGATTTTCTTAAAATATTTATAGCTGCATGATCAATATTGCTGAAAGTATGCATGACGTTCAATATACCGCAGTGAAGGGATTTTTTTGTTCAGCTCCAAGTCTCAGTGCAGCCCTCCCCAAAATGGATGCCAAAAGTGTACAAATCCACCAGTTAAGCTGCTGTGCATGTGTTTTATTATTTTTTTCACACATCCTAGCGTAATGAACATGGCATCATTGACTGAGTCTCCATGAGGTCCATGGTGCTGCCATTTATGGAATAACACCAAATTTTAGTCGCATAACCGACACTTTAGAAAACACTTGGAGTGTTTTTTTTTCACTCTGAAATGGGCGTGTTTTATGCAAAAATAGGCCTTTTACAAAAAACAAAATCACTCGAGAAAAAGTGTGAGTTTGCCTCACAATAACCGACAGCCAAGAGGCCGAGTGAAATTCCAAAAATGGAGTGGTTTCTAACAAGGGACTGTTTGCCATTGTGTTTTTTTTTTTGTGAAAGTAACTTGTTTTATAACCTGAAAACATTTTGTACAGTTCAACACTTTTATGAATAAAATATTGAATGCTTTTGTGATAGTTAATGTTTATATAAATATATATATATATATATATATATATATATATATATACATATATATATATATATATATATATAGATATATATATTTCTTTTTAACACATTTGCAATATTAGGTTTAAATCAATTTAACACCCAAGCTGATAAACAAGGAGAATTGTTGTAATGTTTGAAAAATTATAACACATATATACTTTTGATTCATGGAAAAATTTTTGAACAAACAAGTCTAAACCATTTTGACTCACACAATTAATTTCTTTAGCTCGGAGTTTGTGCGACACAATTGACCAGTGCAACACAAAAAAATGTGTGACAGAAAAATAACCGACATGTGCGATAGAATAGTAAATAAGCATGAAAAAAAAGTGATATTGAAATCACTCCAGAATAAACACTCCCCTTTTAGTAAATCAGGGCCTATATGTACACTTTTATTTGTAAGAAATTTTAGTTATAGGTAAAAAAAAAATAACAACACAATTGTCTTTCGATATATGTATTTACAAATACTTTGGCTTTTTCATTGGTTTATGGTTTTATGACTGTATTTTTTTTTTTTTATAGATGTGCATTATTTAATGCAAATGCAACTCAATCTCTTGCTCAATGATTTTCTTCTAAATGGTTCAACTACTTAAACAGTGAAGCTGCACTTGACTTGTGAATAGCTTCTAAGGATTTGATAAGCAGCCAGCATGAATGTCTTCCATCAGAAGCCCTGCTGTTCAATGTTTTTGATGTGTACTACAAGAACAATCATATCAAGCCCAGCTCAGCGTTTCAAGGGTATAGGAAAGGAAATGATGAGCCACTAATCATTCTCCTCTAGTCCCTCCGGCTATCTGCAGAATATCATCTTGAACTTCAGCTCTTGTGGTTTGTAACCAGCTAGGCAGCTGATTTTTTTTTTTTTTTCAGCCTTCAAGGGTTACGCCACTGGAAAATATGTTTTGTTTTTTAAATCAACCTATGGCAGAAATTTTAACAGATTTGTAAATTACTTCTATTTAAAAATCCTAATCCTTATAGTAGTTATAAGCTTCTGTATACTCCATAGGAAGTTGTTTTCTTTTTGAATTTCCTTTCTGTCTGACCACAGTGCTCTCTGCTGACACCTCTGTCCATGTCAGGAACTATCCAGAGCAGGATAGGTTTGCTATGAGGATTTGCTTCTACTCTGGACAGTTCCTAAAATGGACAGAGGTGTCAGCAGAGAGCACTGTGGTCAGACAGAAAGGGAATTCAGAAAGAAAAGAACTTATAAGTACTGGAAGGATTAAGATTTTTTAATTGAAGGAATTTACAAATCTTTTTAACTTTCTGGCACCAGTTGATTTAAAAAAAATAATAAAATGCTTTCCAGCAGAGTACTCTTTCAGTCCATCATGGATCAAAAGGGGCTGCAGAATGGAAACTAAGGCATTTCTGCTAAGGCTGGGTTCACACTACGTTTTCTCCCATACGGGAGCGCATACGGCAGGGGGGAGCTAAAACCTTGCGCTCCCGTATGCCTTCGTATGCGTTCCCGTATGTCATTCATTTCAATGAGCCAGCTGGAGTGAAACGTTCGGTCCGGTCGGCTCATTTTTGCGCCGTATGCGATTTTACAACCGGACCTAAAACTGTGGTCAACCACGGTTTGAGGTCCGGTTGTAAAAGCGCATACGGCGCAAAAATGAGCCGACCGGACCGAACGTTTCACTCCGGCCGGCTCATTGAAATGAATGACATACGGGAAACCATACGAAGGCATACGGGAGCGCAAGGTTTTAGCTCCCCCCTGCCGTATGCGCTCCCGTATGGGAGAAAACGTAGTGTGAACCAACCCTAAAACAGAATTGCAAAATACTTTTGTTAGTACTGCTTCAGTGAATGGAGAACATGTGAGCTTCAATGGAAAAGTCACAATCTTAGTCAATTCAGAAGCTTGTTAAATAAAAAAAAATAAATAAAAAAAAATAAAAAAAAAATAATATATATATATATATATATATATATATATATATATATATATATATACACATACACACACACACACACACACACACATACATAGGCAAATGCAGTGAACAATGTCAAAGCTATAATACAAAAAAAGCTAAATAGTCATGACATACCTCAAAATATCATGGCATTGTGATGCTTTTGTAAAATGAAAATAAATGGGCACGTAAGTCTAAGAATTTTTTTTTCTTGGACATGTGCCGTTTCTTATCCATACTTTATAATGCAGTCGGTTTTCTGACATTGAGAAATATTGGATAAATGCCACAATAATGACACTACTACTTTGCCAATTTTTCAAAATGTTCAAAGCTACAGACCATAGAGCAAGCTCTTTATTATCTTTTTCCAGTGCTTTTTCACTTCTACTTACCACACCTAGAAAAAGTAGGAATAAAAATATCTATACAAAATATCTGCAAAAAATGTGTAAATGTTTATTAAATGTATAATTGTTTGGCATTGTCTTAGTCTTTTTGAATAGTCTTACATGCTAGTATTATTAATTTATAGGCACTAAGATTTATCTGAAATATTGAAATGTATGTAATGCCTACTACTTCAAATCATGGGGATTGTTAGCACGTTATATGCTTTAAAACTCAGATTGCTATTTCCTACTTAGAAATGTCTGCATTATAAGCATTAAAGTGTCCAATAGACCAGTGATACTGCCTCCTATTGTTCTTCATAATCAATTTTTTTAATAAAACTGATAATTAACCCCTTAAGGACTCAGCCCATTTTGGCCTTAAGGACTCTTTTTCCTCCTCGCCTTCTAAAAATTACAACTCTTTTATATTTTCATCAACAGACTAGTATGAGGGCTTGTTTTTTGCGTGACCAGTTGTCCTTTGTAATGACATAACTCATTATATCATAAAATGTATGGCGCAACCAAAAACCACTATTTTTGTGGAGAAATTAAAAAGAAAAACGCAATTTTGCTAATTTAGGAAGGTTTCGTTTTCACGCCGTACAATTTACGGTAAAAATTACATGTGTTCTTTATTCTGAGGGTCAATACGATAAAAATTATACCCATTATTACATACTTTTATATTATTGTTGTGCTTAAAAAAAATCACAAACTTTTTAACCAAATTAGTACGTTTATAATCCCTTTATTTTGATGACCTCTAACTTTTTTATTTTTCCATATAAGCGGCGATATGAGGGCTCATTTTTTGCACCATGATCTGTATTTTCTTTGATACCACATTTGCATATGAAAAACTTTTAATACATTTTTTATAATTTTTTTTATAAAATGTATTAAAAAAGTAGCAATTTTGGACTTTTTTTTTTTTTACATTCACGCCGTTCACCGTACGGGATCATTAACATTTTATTTTAATAGTTCAGACATTTACGCACGCGACGATACCAAATATGTCTATTAAATTTATTTTTTACGCTTTTTGGGGGTAAAATAGGAAAAAACTGACGTTTTACTTTTTCATTTTTTTACATTTTTTTTTACACTTGAATAGTCCCCATAGGGGACTATTCATAGCAATACCATGATTGCTAATACTGATCTGTTCTATGTATAGGACATAGAACAGATCAGTGTTATCGGTCATCTTCTGCTCTGGTCTGCTCGATCTCAGACCAGAGCAGGAGACGCCGGGAGCCGGAAGGAGGAAGGTGAGGGGACCTCTGTGAGGCATTCTGAATGATCGGATCCCCGCAGCAGCGCTGCGTGCGATCCGATCATTCATTGAAATTGCGCACTGCCGCAGATGCCGGGATCTGTATTGATCCCGGCACCTGAGGGGTTAATGGCGGACGCCCGCGAGATCGCGGGCGTCGGCCATTGCCGGCGGGTCCCTGGCTGCGATCAGCAGCCGGGATCAGCCGCGCATGTGACGGGCATCGCTCCGATGCCCCTGGTTGTACACAGGACGTAAATGGACGTCCTGGTGCGTTAAGTACCACCGCACCAGGACATACATTTACGTCCTGCGTCCTTAAGGGGTTAAGGACCTATGCCCAACCCCCAAAAATGTAAATGTTACATTCATTAAATATCTTGGGGTACCCTGATTACACACTTTCTTACAGTTCCTAGATGCATCCTTCTGTTTCTGAAATATGTGGATTCTAGTGTGTCAGACAATTCGGGGAATCAGTCAGATGAGCATGAACTCAAAGGGGTAGTCCAGGGAACTGAACTCATCAGAGGCTTATAAGTGTCTGATCTCTGGGGTTCCAGTCATTGGGTTCCCCTGTGATCTCCTGTATGGGATCTCAGCTTTCAAGACAAATACAAGCGACCGCCTACTTAGCCAATCACTAGTTGAGGGAGAACATCATTGCGGCTGGTTATTGGTTTAATCGGTCATTACTTTAATTTTCCCAGGAAGAGGGAGATAGCTCTGCTTCAGAGAAGTGTACATCGCTGGGGCCCAGTATAGGAGATGGCGAGGGGTCCAAGCAATTGGATTTCTCCATGATCAGACACATAACCACTATCCTGTAGATGGGGGATTAGTGTCTGAAAAGATCGGCTCTCTAGCTTACCCCTTTCATCTTAAAAACGGGCGTGACTATGAGGTCACAGTTGGGATTAGACAGTCAGGGGGTGTGCGTTAGGCATATACGCCTCTCAATATTAAAATATTCACCCCCATGGCTATTGTATGATTCATTGAATGCTAAGATATACCAAGCTTTGGCCTACGGTAGATTTATAACTATATAGGAGGAATATTGGTGTGTTGCCCACACAGTGCACCTTTATTAATAAACCTCCTCCAGTTGCTTCTTTTATCAAAACTATCTGACAAAATCGGTTTTACTGTGCATAGAAAATAGCACTAACTTTTTTTGGTTAGAGCAGCTTGAGAAAACAAAGAGCTTTTTTTGGTTATTGGGAGCAAAAAGAGATCTATTTGTTATATTTTCTACTTTACAATCTCAACCAAAGTTAAAGGTGTTATCCAGGAATTGAAAAACAGAGATAATTTCTTTCAAATACTGCTCCTTGTCTGTGTCCAGGTTGGATGTGGTTTTGCAGCTCAGTTCCATTGAAGTGAATTGAGCCAAGTTGTAGTACCACACCCAAAGTGGAGACAGTCAGGGAGTTGTCTTTGAACGAAAATATGTCTGCTTTTTTTAATCCTGGATAATTCCTTTAAGTAGCTGTGTATAATAACTGAATATTCAGGTTATGTATCTGTTACCTATTTAACCCCTTGGAGACGGAAGGTTTTCCAGTTTTTGCACTTTCGTTTTTTCTCCTTGCCTTTAAAAAATCATAACCCTTTCAATTTTGCAGCTAAAAATCCATATGATGACATATTTTTTGCCACCATTTCTACTTTGTAATGATATCAGTCATTTTACCCAAAAAATCTACGACGAAACGGAAAAAAATAATAATTGTGCGACAAAATTGAAGAAAAAAGGCCATTTTGTAACTTTTGGGGGCTTCCATTTCTACACAGGGCATTTTTCGGTAAAAATGACACCTTATCATTATTGTGTAGGTCCATACGATTAAAATGGTACCCTACTTATATAGGTTTGATTTTGTCGTACTTCTGGAAAAAATCAAAATGACATGCAGGAAAATGTATACGTTCAAAATTGTCATCTTCTGACCCCTATAACTTTTTTATTTTTCCGCATATGGGGTGGTCTCATTTCTTGCACTGTGATCTGAAGTTTTTAGCGGTACCATTTATGTATTGATTGGACTTTCTGATCACTTTTTATTCATTTTTACATGATGTAAAAAGTTACCAAAAATATGCTATTTTGGACTTTGGAATTGTTTTATGTGTACACCATTGACCGTGCGGTTTAATTATTGATATATTTTTATAATTCGGACATTTCCGCACACGGCGATACCACATATGTTTATTTTTATTTACACAGTTTTTTTTTTTAATTGGGAAAAGGGGGGGTGATTCAAACTTTTTCACTTTCTTTTTTCACTTTTTTTTTTTGCAATGTTATAGCTCCCATAGGGGATATAACACTGCACACACTGATCTTTTACATTGATCAATGATTCCCCCGCTTGACTGCCTGGATCTCAGGCACTGAGCAGTCATTCGGCGATCGGACAGCATGGAGGAAGGTAGGGACCCTCGTGCTGTCTTTACAGCTGTTCGGGATGCTGTGATTTCATCGCGGCACTCCCGAACAGCCCCCTGAGCTAACCGGCAGTGTTTTACTTTCAACTTTGAACGCCGCGTCTAAAGGGTCAATAGCACACGGCACCGCAATCAGTGCAGCACGCTATTAGCCACGGGTCCCGGCCGTTGTTAGAGACTGGGCTCCATGTTATAGAAAGGGAGTTGGCTGAGGGCGTATAGGTACGCCCTCCATCCCCAAGGAGTTAAAGCGAATCTGTCAGCTATTTGCTGCTAAGAAGTGCAGACACCATTGGATAGCTGTTGCTGTATAAAAGCACTCTGCAGCTGATGGCGGTTGCCAAACCTAGAGCTGATGGTGGTTGCCAAACTTATAAAATCCTCTTCTTATTTTTCAGCCAAGTGTCAAGGAGGCAGCAGTGATGGAGGGGTTGGGAGGTGAGGGTAAGTAAGAAAGTGTTTCAAGCTGTGGCACTTGAGGAGTCCGCTACATCTTCTTGACACGTGGCTCCTTGAAAAACTGCTATAAGTGGCATAATTGATATAAAATGTACTGTATGAATAAAAATAACATTGTTTTAAATTTTATTACTAATAATATATACATAGATATAATTTATAGCTAGACTCATTGTCAACATATAATGTAATAGCTGATCTTTGTAAAAGGGTACATGTTGCATATAGTTTTTTAACTCATCATTTTCCATCCAGATAAAATTTGTTATCATGAATTTCTGTATTTTTTTTTTTTTTTTAATAAAAGAATATTGGTTGTTAAAGAATTTAAATCTTATGTACAGTAATGTATTCATTCTCTATTATTCATCCAGCGTTATATTCTGTACTTTACGATAATCCTGCCCAAGTTACCAATTACGATTCAGTTCCGTACCTAGAAGTAGAGTCGGGGCATTTAATTTGAACAGGTTTCTTAGGCATGATTAAAGATTAATCCCCAAATATTTTATACATTCCACTTTCCACTTAATTAAGATATCAGCAGTGACATTTTCTTAGCAGATAAATCCAGAGGAAGTGCTTCATATTTTGGTGTCTAGTTTATTGTTCAGGAAGAACATGCTTTTACTCATTTAATTGTAGTAATACCATAAGGGAAATCATTGCTTTTAAAAGGTTACACAACACATCTTCAATAGTGTTAATTTAATTTCTAATTTTCTATCTTTTTTTATGTTTACTCCACTGGCCAACATTCAGAACTAAATGTTCCAAACGATGTTTTCGCGCTGCGGGGGTCAGCTATGCCCCTCATGATGTCGTGGTCATGCCCCCTCAATGCAAGTCTATGGGAGGGGGCGTGATGGTCATTGTTTGGAACATTTAGTTCTGAATGTTGGCCAGTGGAGTACCCCTTTAAAAGCTAAAATATGTTAACAAGTGCCCAATTTAATTGCCGTCTTAGGGTATGTTTATATGTACAGGATCTGCTGCATATTTTTGCCACATATTTTGTGCAGCTGCTTTTGCTGCCCATTAACTTCAATGGGTAGCAAAAACAGCTGCAGAAAATATGTAGCAAAAATATGTAGCAGATCCTGTACATGTGAATGTACCCTTAGTGTGATTCAATAATTAGGTGGGTCATGAAGGGGGTAACAGGTAGCATTTGTTTAGATGCACTATCCAACTTTACTATTTGGATACATATATAGAGGAACAGTTCTACAGAGGACCTCCTCTCATTTGTTTATTAACTAGAGCTATAGCAAGAATGACTCCTTCTCTGAAGCACTCAACATACCCTTCTGTTCAATGGTTGCTATTGCTTTTGGTTTATCAACTGAAACTGATACTACAGGGTGGGCCATTTATATGGAAACACCTTAATAAAATGGGAATGGTTGGTGATATTAACTTCCTGTTTGTGGCACATTAGTATATGTGAGGGGGGAAACTTTTCAAGATGGGTGGTGACCATTTTGAAGTCGGCCATTTTGAATCCAATTTTTGTTTTTTCAATAGGAAAAGTGACACATCAAACTTATTGGGAATTTCACAAGAAAAAACAATGATGTGCTTTGTTTTAATGTAACTTTATTCTTTCATGAGTTATTTACACTTTTCTGACCACTTATAAAATGTGTTCAATGTGCTGCCCATTGTGTTGGATTGTCAATGTAACCCTCTTCTCCCACTCTTCACACACTGATAGCAACACCGAGAAATGATAGCACAGGCTTCCAGTATCCGTAGTTTCAGGTGCTGCACATCTCGTATCTTCACAGCATAGACACTTGCCTTCAGATGACCCCAAAGATAAAAGTCTAAGGGGGTCAGATCGGGAGACCTTGGGGGCCATTCAACTGGCCCATAACGACCAATCCACTTGTTGTGTTTCCCTCTTTATGCACTGAAGCTGGCACGTTCCCTGAGTTTTTCCAGCAAGAGGGTGCCCCACCACATTATGGGTGCAAGGTCAAAGCATTCCTGGTTGAACAGTTTCCTGGTAAGTGGGTTGGTCGTCATGGGCCAGTTGAATGGCCCCCAAGGTCTCCCGATCTGACCCCCTTAGACTTTTATCTTTGGGGTCATCTGAAGGCAATTGTCTATCCTGTGAAAATACGAGATGTGCTGCACCTGAAACTACAGATACTGGAAGCCTGTGGTAGCATTTCTCCTGCGGTGTTGCCATCAGTGTGTGAAGAGTGGGAGAAGAGGGTTGCATTGACAATCCAACACAATGGACAGCACATTGAACACATTTTATAAGTGATAAGAAAAGTGTAAATAACTCATGAAAGAATAAAGTTACGTTAAAACCAAGCACATCATTGTTTTTCTTGTGAAATTCCCAATAAGTTTGATGTGGCACATGACCCTCTTCCTATTTAAAAAACAAAAGTTGGATTCAAAATGGCCACCATGGTCACCACCCATCTTGAAAAGTTTCCCCCTCGCATATACTAATGTGCCACAAACAGGAAGTTAATATCACAAACCATTCCCATTTTATTAAGGTGTATCCATATAAATGGCCCACCCTGTATATACTATACACCTACATTACTTCAAATACTTAATGGAAGTGACCACTTTGCGTAATACCCTGCTGCCACAAGCCAGCCACCCTCTCGCCAAGCATGGGGGATTGGGATAAAGTCACAACATTTTTGTGAAAGGCAATAATACTATTACATGGTCAACTTAGAGCTCAAGAACACTAATATAGCTTGTTAGGAAAACTTTTTTTCGCACCTTCCAGCAGTTTAGTTCCTTTGGTTGTATACAGTCATATAGCCTCTCTATAAACTTCCTCAGTCACCAAAAATACTTATAGTAAAAACAGTAAGCAGCAGGGCAGGGGTGGACATATCCTATGTGTAACCCATCCAGTTATAGTGCATTGATGAGGAATCTGTGTAGAACCAAAAGAGAGTAACTTCAGAATGATCTCTTTTTGACTGCAAAAGGCCCACATACTGTACTTGGGAAACCTTCTATTAGCCGAAGGGAGAACTGTTAAGGAAGACTGTGTCCTGCTCTCAGTGATCTACCCTTGGTCTGTATCATATGTGTCACCTATTTATTTTGGCAGGTCACTACTCTCTCCAGGAAACTCAGCTGAGCACCAGGAATTTTAAGAACAGGATCATGGATCATTTATTTTTAAGAATAAAAACTTTTAAGAATGCCTACTGTTTGTCAATCTATGATTTACTGAATACACCGGGAATAAGAGGTTATCACAACGTAGTTCTCTAATCTTAGACAACTAGACCTTATAATATGATCCAATATCATGAAACATAACTTAAACCAGAGATAAGAATTAAGTCTTTCTAATTATATATGACACACACATAATCCGGTCATTAGTAGTTCAGATTTATAATTTAACATTTTTCCCTTTATTTCTCAGGTTTCCTCAAACAATATCTCCTTTTTGAACACCTGGGCACCATTCGGTTTGTCAGTAATACCAATGCTTGAGGATTAACATAGATAAATATATCCTGTGGATCCCACCCACCCAACATCCTAGAGCAATTTAGTTTGTGTTTTTGCTGCTAGTCTATCTCTTTACATCTTCTCTCTAGAGTGCTATGCCTCTTTTTTTATTTCTTTATCTGTCCTTGGGGACATGTTGTGCCTATCTATCTAATTAAAAGTAGATAAAAAAAATCGGTGCTAATCTTATCCTACAGAAAAGAAATGCAGCTGACAGTTTTCTGAATAGTGTCCACTGACAAAGATTTTAAGTTACTATTTATCTATATAGCGATGGAATGTCGTTGCATGTCTGGTGGTCTCAGCATGTCAGAAAGATTTTGACACCAATTTAGAAATGAAAATAATGTGTGAATAACCTGCAAAGTGTGTTTTCTGCAAAGTACTGGGTAATTGTTATTTCCATAAAAGGGCTATCATGTTCAATTAACAGTACGCAAAAACTGATGATAGGGTGACTAATTGTTAGGCCTTGTAAAGTACATGACTTTCCTTAATGCTAAATAATCACCAAAAAAGTTCTTTTAATAAGGGCATTGACTTTTCTTTTAATGAAACGTCTGGGAGAGTTGTTTGAAAGTCTGAGAGCAACAAAGGATATCACAAAAATGTGTATTCATTACTGCATTGGAATAGCATGTTCCAGGAGCATAACTATGATTAATAGGGCCCCCAAGTGAAAAATCTTCCCCTCCCATCAGACACAGGATATTTTTGTAGCAAAACCTCAACCTCTTTGGACATGGGAAATACCTACCAGCAGGGGTTGCTGCACACACAGTTGGAGGAGGGATCCTAGTAAGGTCAGGCTTAGCATACTGGGAGCAGAGATGGACTCCAACATCAGCACCACTGAGGAGGGAAACATAGAGTGGGTATCGGGGCAGTAGGAGAAGGCAGTGGCTCCAGGCTGCTGATTGGCTGAGATGGACCACACAACTGCAGTCAGTCATCCTTGTTCAACGAGCCTCATAGCAGTTGTGTGGTCTGCTTATATGGGCACTACACCACTGACATCATTTGATACCAGCAGAAAAATACTGTTTTGCCCTTATAACAACACTTTAACCATTGGGGAGATAAGTGGTCACAGTCAAAAAGGTGTCCCAACATAGGAAATCAGGTTAAAAATTACTTATGCCCTATCCACAGGACACAGCACTCGGGTATTTTTGGCGCTACCTTAGAAATTAATGAAGTGCTGTCTGCAGCAGCTCTGTCTGAGAGATGGGGCCCCGTTCTAGAAATCGGAAAGGGGGTCCAGCAGTTGGGGCCCAGTTGCAAATGATTATACATATGCCAACAGTCAGCAGCTGAAAATATATTTTCTGATGGACGGGGACCTATTTTATTGAGAAGACTAGTCAGAAATCTATTACACTTTCTTACTAAGTGATAATCATTATTGTTCTGAATGTGGTGTTTATTATGTATTGCTGAAGAAGTGGTCTGATGCTGAATATTGAGCAGGATAGGAGAAATGTACAAAATTATAAAATTTGTTGATGTTCAAGTGTGTGTGGTGCAATTCTTTGGGGCAATTTGACACTATGATACAGACATTGGTAAATTTCAGCACATGAGTGAAACAGATGAGTAAAACAAGATTTTCCAATAAACAGATGAGTTCTGAATTTCACCCCAAAAATTGGATGTATTTTAGCTTCCACTTACTACATTCCCTGGGCTCTGCACTTTGCACTCGTCTTGCCATTCACTGTACTGCACAGGGCCACAAACTACAGACAGAAAAAGTCCATGTTACTCCTCTAGCTCCAGGCATCTAAAGCCACACAAGTCCATGAGGAGGATTGTGGATCTTTTTTATTTCTTGGGAAGCCGCCATAAACATCTCTACTATTCCAACATTACCCCCTTCCTGCTCTTCACACAGGCCACAGAGAGAGCTGCAAGGAAATGCAGCTCTCACTTCTTCTATGTCAGGCTGATCCATGATCTAGTCTGAACTAGAGCAGATACCTAAAATAATGTAGTATATATACATCTTTTGTTTCCTGCCAAGGCAAATGAGACATGCATTGAGTAGGGAAAAGTTATGTCCAGTGCAAACATTTTTTTTTTAATTCTCTCAGTGTATACAAAAAAAAAGTCCTAGCTTTGAAATAGATGATAATTAAAAAGGACTGCGTTTTTCCCGGGAAAGGGACCTTATTTACGGGGGGAGTATAATATTTACCCTGTGTAAAAGGCCTAGCTATCAGCAAATGTGTAAATATGTAATGTATACCCAATAACAATGCACGTGAAGAGCCATACAAATGATTAAGTAATCGTTTATATGGCCCTGGCTAAACAGTTATTGGGTTGTGTAAAGGGCTTATTAAATCAGCTCTGATTTGCTAGATCAGCGCTCATATTAGATAAGGGTCTATCCTGCTAAAGGCCCTCCCCCCACCCAACAGACAAAAAAGGTACAATCTAATCCTAATCCAATCTTATTCCTTCTATCTGTTCTCTACTTCTGGCGCCCTACCAAATGTACATTAGCACAAAGTAGATGACAAATGTAGAAAAGTATGAGACTGTAAGATGGCAGAAATGCGCTAGACAGAAGTTGGTTGCTGTCTGTTACCATGAAAATACATAGGCTGCATAGGAACTTTAGAACTAAAACAATAGGCAATTTTTAATTAAGACCTATTGTCATTTCACTGTGACAATATGTCTGATGTTAGCATTTGTTCTACTTCAGATACTTACTACTTAACAAGTTTTGCTTTGTTACCATTTTTAATTCTCTTTTTAGGGTATGGCTTCTGTAAGATGTATGCAAATAGGTCGTTCTTTCCTTTTTAAGTAAATGAAATTAATTGAAAGCAAGAGATCTATGGGCATTAGTTGTGCAAATGACATGCATCTCTGCAGGAGTATAGAGATTGGTATGATAATTCAATTTCAGATCTATTATAAACATTACCAGCAAAGTAATGCACTTGAAAGACAATACTAAATTAACTGAAAGATACAATAGTATAAAAAATGACCTTGAATTAAATGATTTTCCCGGCAATTAAAACAAAAATAGTAAAAAAATTTTTTTATTCTTTTTTTCAGTCACTTTAAGATGTAATTTACCATTCTCTTTACAGAGTTCCCCATTCTCTCAGCAGGCACTTCTTTCATATTTTGTAGGGCTGTGTACTGTAGTGTGCTGCATTATTAAATATAAAGCGGACATAGAGTAGTCCTGTGCTATCTTATTATGCCTGGTATGACAGGAAATCAAACCAAGGGTCTTTGTTAGGATTTGTGTTAACATGGACAAAAATATCAACTTAGTAATTGCTGCTTACAACAAAAACTCTGTTGTAGGCTGAACCAAACATCATTGATGTTTATATCACGCAAAAATTAAGGTACTAATATATATTAACTCTTCCTTTACTAACTCCTAAGTTCCTAATTGGGTTTTTAAAAGGTCAGACTAAACTTGCAGTATGCATACACCTGCTTCTATTTAATTTTGATAACATGAATCATTCTGTATGGCAACGCTATCTTCCCATGTGAAGTTCGGAATGGCGCATGCACTAATGGGTACTACTTTATGAGCTACAGTGTTCCATAAGGGTACCTATGTATTTTCAGCCTCAAATTCAACCATTAATTTCGGGGAAAATATAGGCAGTGAAATGAAGGCTCTTATATGGATCCGTGTACAGATGAAATTGTTCAGTCTGCATTGCGTTTTATTGAACAAAATGGCAGATGTATAATACCCATTGCTGAATGGTACATTTCATTCTGATACAGCAGTAACAGAGTGCATGCCCAACTGTGTGAACAAATGGTATGAAAATTGCAAAAATATAGAATTACCAGCTTATTATGGCTTTATATCACTTTATACAGTATATAGAGCTGTAATATGGTCATGCACATGAGGCCTGAGGCAGTGTATTGCAGGTTTCATTAAAGGGAATTTGTCATCCATATAGGATGCTCTTAGCTGCATATATATGGGCAGAGAGCTGATAGGGAGATAAAACAAATGATACATTTTTCTTAGCTGATGGATGAAAGTAAAATTATAAAATGAAGTTTAAGCAGTGGAATACATGCATCCTCTTGCCTCATCCCTCCCTGTCCTGACTGCTTGATGTACAAAGCTCAGTACTGGAAGCCAAACCCTGTACATAGGAAAGGGAGGGGTGGGGGAGGGAGGAGCTGTGCATGATGCAGCTCAGCATGGCCTCTCCAAATTGAAAGGAAAACATGTTTTAACAACTTTGCAAACACCTATCAGCTAAGAGAAAGTTACAACTTTTTTTTAGCTCAGCTTTCTGGCCATGTCTGCAGCTCTGTGCGTGATGTAGAGATGTCAGATTTTATTTAAAGGGAAAATGCAACAATTTTTTCTCTTTATAACTGGTGGCAACATAATAGGGTAAAATGAACTTTTTTACCAAATCTTGATGCCCTCCTGTGCACCCACAATAGTCAATAGTGAAGAATAGTAGTTTTAAAAGTCACCTATGCCATATTTCAATGAGGCATGGTTCCTGTAAAAGTCACAATGCTCCGGGCTTTAATCACTCCTACTGGGGAATTGACAGCCTGGGTATGGCCTTTGTCACCATTCTGCTCCCACTCTTTACTGAAATCTTGCGATAGACCAAAGACCGGGTCATGGCTGGGGATATCTCTTCTTCTAGGTCTATGCAACATTTCAGTAAGGAGAAGGAGCAGAGTGGTAACTTTGGCTGTGCTAGGACTGTCAATCATGCATGAGCAGGAATGATAAGGGCCTGGAGTGCTGTGACTACTTTAGAATCCTGCTTTGCTCCGATCATCGGCATATGGAAAAAAAAAGCTTATTTCACCCTATATAACAGGTTACCACTAGTTGTATATAGTAAAACCTGGTTCCCTTTATTACCCAAAGGGCATGCATACATATACATCATACCCCTGCTACGGGACTTTAAAACAAGCTGAGATATCAGCAGCCAGGCATTGGCAATCCCGCAATCAACATTGATCTAAAAGTGTAAAATCTTTAGGCTCAGGGGGCTGATGGGGACCTCCAAAGTGCAATTATGTGGTCCTGATAAGTTAAGAAGTCGATCGGAGGGCCCGCACCGGCCTCTGTTCCATCAGATCTGTGCTCCAAGTATACAGACAGCCTGGGCAGTCTGTATATGCAATACACTAATAACACTGATCAATGCTTTGCTATGATATATCTTTGAATGGTGTTTACAATCGAAAGAGGCAATTGGTGCCCTATAAACCTTCCCTTTACAAAATATACTGCTATTAAAGAGTGTTGAAGAGGATAATATCCAATGTTCAGTATATTTAATTATGACAATAATAATGATAATAATAATAATATTCAATAATAACAACAACAATAATAAATAATAATATTATTAATAATAATAGTATACCTATAATTTTTCTTTATTGTAGAAATGTCATAAAAGACAAGCATGGTATTTTGTATATGTGAAACAAGTTAGACTGTTTCCAGCACAAAATGTGCTCTTAGTCATAGTCTGTATACGAGTTTTCATAAAAGGTATTTAAAACCAATAGTTACCAATCCATGAGCCAAACTTATTAGTTCAAACACCACCTATATTTTTTGTAACATGGAGTACTTGGAAAAGCATTAATCAAAAGAGTACCAAAAAAGTTTGACTACACATGTGGATTAAATACAAAGAATCTTATAAAACGTAACAAGATAACATGATATAATAGGTACGCTTGTGAGAACTAAAAAATATAGTGCCCAAGTACCCAAACAAATGAATCAAAAAATATGTGGAAAAAAAACATGTGTGCGAAGGAAAGGAAGACAACTAATAACTTAAACACCACCCACTTTTTAGCTTATGGAAAATAAACAAAAAAAAAAAAAAACAGTTACATCTATTGACATCTAAATTCTAGAACATTGACAAAGTTTTGGTACATATAGGCCCAGATTTATCAAAGAATGTCTACAGTAGAGCTATTTTCCCACGTTTATTTGGGTGGTGGGTTTGACTAGCGTGCATCTTATTTATCAAGAACGTGCAGCACACACTTTTCTAGACTCTTGTGAGGGAGGGAAGTAGACACTTTCCCGAGTTCTGAATTTGGCAGGTTAGGTGTTTTTACTTACTTTAACAGAGCTGCCAGGACATTTCTACTTGCATTTTAGACGCTTCAATCAAATTTGATTGCAGTGTCTAAGGGGTTAAAGTCAGGTGATCAGTGATGTCATTAGAGATGGGTCCTGGTGGCAGATAGCCGCCACGACCACCCAGCTAGGACCCGCGCTTAGCTCCTGAGCGTGTGTCATAGAAGGGGAGTGGGACGCTGTCACCCACAAGAGGGTAAAGGTTGAATTGTGGAAGGTAGAAGTGATTCTCACACCTACTGGTAGGGGGTATAGCTTTGCGCCTAAAAATGTACCATTGCGCACAAAATAGCGACTTTTGACAAAAGTCGCAAATCATAAATACTTGACCACTGCATGGGCAAAAAGAAAAAGTTCTACGGGTAGGCAAAAAAGTTAAACTGTCTATATCAAAAGACGCATAAAAGTTGCTAAATATGCGGCTTGCGCCTGAACTGCGCCAAAACATAGACAAAAAGAATGCTCTAAAAGCTATGATAAATCTCCCCCATAGTCTTAAATTCCTATAGTTCTCTATGTTATACAGTAATATAATAATAAAATGAAATTAATACTTTGCAGTTATTATTTTATTTATTTTTTGTGACCTGAATTCTAAAAGACGCAAACTGTAACAGGATTAATGATGTACACTAAACACACAAAATGGAATGATCAGCATGTTTGCCAGCACATTCAGCAGCTCACATTTAAAAGGTTTTAACAGTACAAGGCGAATAAACTTTTAGGGCATAAATGTATGAAAAAAAACTCAGCATATTTAACATTAAGCATAAAGCAGATGTGAGTAATCTGCATGTGCAGCATAACTCGGAGTATGTACAACAGCTGCATTATAACCATAAATTCAGCTGAGATCGACATTATTCAATCCATAGAAAGATATTCAATTGGTTCTGGTAGTTGCTAGTTAAACTATATGTATATACGAGGCCTGCCTAACAAATATACCAAAACACAGCATCACAATGTATCAGTAAGAAACAGGGAAACACTTGTATTTTGTTAAAAAGACTAGTTTAGTCTGCAGGACTTTTCTTACCATCAGAAATAGTAAAATGTGGTAGAAACCTGACCGAGCCAATGGTTCATTTATGGGAACTGAAGCCTTTAAAGGGGTTCTCCACCCCTAGACATCTTATCCCCTATCCAAAGGATAGGGGATAAGATGTCTGATCGCGGGGGTCCCGCCGCTGGGGACCCCCGCAATATGGCATGCAGCAGTCACCTGTTACTGCTCCGGAAGCGCTGAAGGGTCTGGCTCCCGACCACAGGAACGGAAGATCGTGACATCACGACTCCGCCCCCATGTGGCATCACGTCCTGCCCCCTCAATGCAAGTCTATGGGAGGGGGTGTGACACCCGTCACGCCCCCTCCCATAGACTTGCATTGAGGAGGCGGGGCGTGATGCCACATGGGGGCGGAGTCGTGATGTCACAATCTTCTGTCCCCGTGGTCGGGAGTCAGACCCTCCAGTGCTTTTGGAGCAGTAACAGGTGGCTGCTGCATGCTATATTGCGGGGGTCCCCAACAGGGGTCCCCAGCGTCTAGGGGTGGAGTACCCCTTTAAAGTGAAGTGAAATGAACTATGTACATAAATGTACAAAAAAAAAAAAAAAAAAAAAAATATATATATATATATATATATATATATATATATATTTATATACCTGAAAAAGTGTTCAGGTTTATAATTGATATAAAAAAGAATCCAAATGTGCTTGAATGCTCAACAGACAATTTCCTTATATCTAAGATTTGCAGCTGAGTTGTTTGCTTGCTTATGTATACCTATTTAATAGCGCCATGATTCCTCTATCCTCTCGCATATATTACCTCTATATACAGCTGCCTATAAAGTCCTCTTACAAGTTGTAAGATAAATCTGTAATTATTATATTCAAAGAAAAAATTACCTACTGCTGACACTGATGCCCAGCATGTGAACCATGTCCCCTGTAGAGATAGGAAAGAAGAGCCAGGAGGTTGATGATGTGATAGCAAGGAGCGAACAGGCATGCTATGTGTGGTGTCCTGAACTGCAGGGACGGGGAAAACCATGTGTTCATTGTGAAACATATGACACAACAGAAGATAATCTCCAGGAGAATGTGACTGCATATGAGATTGACTTACAGATGTATTTCAGCTACACCGTATACATCAGTTAGTGATATATACTGCATTGAAACTATTACACACATTTTTTTTTCCTGAAAATCTAATTTCAAAAGATTTTGTAAATGTTAACGAATAGTATATGGGAATATAACAAACTGTAATACACTGGATCTAATCAGTTGAAAACAAATGTGTCTCCACTTATTAGGTAATCCCGCTCCCTCCTGCAAAAACTGTTTGAATTTGTCTTGACACAGATCAGTTCACTGAGAGATCGTTTTACAGGGTGCCTATAGAAGTCTATGGAGATGGGAGTTGCAGGAGACAGACAGAGGAACAGGGACATGATTATTTTGGTAAGTGGTAAATGTGCCCCTAGTACTGGATGCACAGCTTTCACTGCACATTATTGCTTTAGAATGTCTTTTTGCTGCTGATGCTTCTGAGGGTGTGCTATAGAGATATAGGCAGGCAGTGCCTCCCTCTTCTGTGTGTACAGTGTATAGGCAACATCATAAAAGCCAGTCATTACCCACTAACTCAGACCACTGAACATTGAAGGTGGAGTCTGTAAAACAATTGAGTGAAATTGATATACACAAGATATAAAATGGCCATAAATACTGTTGTTCATTATGTTTACACGTGATGCTTAATTCTAAAATGTTTTTTAAAAGGTTTGTAGCCATATAAGTGTCTAAAGATTCCATGCAGATCCAGGTGTACATTTTTGTCTAAAGCTGCTGTATATATATATTTACATAGTCATGCAGTGTTATTTCACTTTTATAGTCCCTTTTTCTTTTTAACCTATGAGTGGTAGAAGAGGGGGCAGATAGGGAACTAATATATGACTGAAGAGGCATAAATAGACCAAGAATCTAAGAAGATACATAAATATAAGTCACAAAATAGTAGAATCTTTTTCAACAAGTTTCAATTCCTCTTTGAGCTGAGATGCTCGCCTTATTAGAAACACGCCCTCCGAAAATCCTATTAAAAAGCACAGCTAAAAAAATGCTCCTAGATCATAAAAACGACAACTCCCAGCATGCCCAAAAACCCAAGGGCTGTTCATGCATGCTGGAAGTTGTAGTTTTTCAACATCTTAAGGGGGGGGGGGGGGGAGTTTGAAGACCACTGGGCTATAGAGACTATAGTTAATTAAGATATAAATGGATTGATCAATCAATAGATTACTTGAAGATAGAAGCTAGATAGATAGATAAATAGGTAGATATTAGATAGAGAGTAAAGTAGATAAATAAATATATAATAAAGTTAGATGGATAATAGATAGCTTGATTGAAAATAGAAAAATAGATATGAGATAGATAGATAGATAGATAGATTAGTATATATACATATATATGTAAAGAGCAGGCAGCACAACCAAGTATTCTGGCAAAATCTTGGGGTGCAAGCGAGGATAGCAGTCCCAATCGCAGACTGCACAGATAATCCAAGACGCAAGAAGATACAGCAGCACACCCGGTAGTAAAGTGCAAAAATGGGATTTATTTAACCCATATCAGATGCGACGTTTCGACGGCATCCCGCAATCTATTTCAAGCATGCTTGAAATAGATGGCGGGATGCCGTCGAAACGTCGCATCTGATATGGGTTAAATAAATCCCATTTTTTGCACTTTACTACTGGGTGTGCTGCTGTATCTTCTTGCAATATATATATATATATATATATATATATATATATATTTATCCACAAAAATGGTGCAGCACTTCAAAAAATTCAAGGTGCAAAAAAAGTTTATTTCACTTCATATCTGTAGCAACGTTTCAGATCACACAGGATCCTTTTTCAAGCTCCAGACAGACAGATAGATATTAGTTAGACTAAAAGTAAATGAGTTATAAATTATAGAGAGATAGATAGATACATAGATAGGTAAGTGGGTAGGTGGATACTTTGATTTGTTTTCTTTGGCCAAATATTTGTATCATCCTTATAGATTCTATTACACTGAAACTTGAGATGATAATGTTTTCCTTAAACAGGCTAAACCTTCCTCCATAAAAAGAAAGAAAAACAAGTTTGTAATAATATTCTCAGTAAGTTAATAAAGAGAAAGCTCTTATGACCATATGCCGGCATCAATAATGATTAAAATGCTCAATATTTTCCTCAGAAACAGGTTTAATAGGCAAGTTACACTTTGGGATAAACAAATTAAAGTATAATTATCTCTATTCATTAAATCTAATACAGTAATGTCATTGGGCTGCTGTGAGCCCAGCATTAACAATTCCTTGTTTAAAACATTTTCTTGCAGTTTGTCTATCTCACTAGAATGTTTCTGAGTCAAAAGGGGCAAATGATTTTGTAAATCCCAATGTGCCTATTTACAGTGGTCATTAAGGGGTCATTTACTATTACTCTGTGTTTTTACAGTGTTCTATGGATGTCCTGGTGGTGCCTAGCTCCGACTCTAGTGTGCAGGATTAGAGCTGTTATCCTACTACTTGCTGTAGTCAAGAGGGTTTCTTTCTTTATCGAGTCACCCTGTTTCTTAGTCATTGGATCAGGAACTAAGGAACCTCTATGCATTTAGCCCTGGTGACATAGAAAGGACCCCAGGACTGTTTTGTGTACCTAGGCTGAATTTTTGGTGAGGTTTTGTGATTGTAAGAGTTAAAGAGGTACTCCGCCCCTAGACATCTTATCCTCTATCCGAAGGATAGGGGATAAGATGTCTGATCACGGGGTTCCCGCTGCTGGGGACCCCCACAATCTCGGCAGCGGCACCCCAGACATCCGGTGCACGGAGCGAACTTTGCTCTGTGCCGGATGACTTGCGATGTGGGGTGGAGGCTTGAGACATCAAGATCATGCCCTGCTCGTGATGTCACTGCCACACCCTCTCAATGCAAGTCTATTGTAGGGGACGTGATGGCAGTCACGCCCCCTGCCATAGACTTGTATTGAGGGGGGCGCGGCCGTGATGTCATGAGTGGGGTGCAGCCGCAATGTAATGAGCCTCCGGCACTGCATCCAACGTTTTAAATGAACACCATGTGCATCGGATAGATCAGACGTCTTATCAATAGGGGATAAGATGTATAAAGCCAGAGTACCCCTTTAAGTACAGAGTATAGAGAAAAACCTAGTCAGCCAATGAATGCAATCATAGGTCAAAAAGTTAAGAGCTAAAGTCTTAAAAATGGTACAGAGAAAATTCACTACAACTGGAAGTGGATATTTGCCAGGGAGTGGGTTAAATGATGGCTTCTCACATTTAACTAAATGTAATATAACAAAGAGATTTATTAAAATGTGGGAAAGAAAAAAACTTGAAAATTGCCTAAAGAATTCAACATTTTACAGTGTATTAAAGAGGTACTCCACTGGAACTTTTTTTTTTTTTTTTAAATCAATTGGTGCCAGAAAGTTAAACATAATTATAAATTACTTCTATTAAAAATCTTAATCCTTAAAATACTTATCAGCTTCTGTATGCTCCACAGGAAGTTCTTTTCTTTTTGAATTTCCTTTCTGTCTGACCACAGTGCTCTCTGCTGACACCTCTGTCTATTTTAGGAACTGTCCAGAGTAGAAGCAAATCCTCATAGCAAACCTCTCCTGCTCTGGACAGTTCCTGACATGGACAGAGGTGTCAGCAATGAACACTGTGGTCAGACAGAAAGGACATTCAAAAAGAAAAGAACTTCCTGTGGAGCATACAGAGGCTTATAAGTACTAGAAGGATTAAGATTTATTTTTTTATAGAAGTCATTTACAAATGAGTCCCGGTCTGGAGAAGCGCTTCGGCGCGCAATGGTCCGTCACCGAGAGGATACCCCTGCGTCTCTAAGTCACACTCCCCTGCCTATATCTCCCCGATGTGCACCTGAACTTTTCGTTCAATAAAGGCTATCTGCATAAGAAGGTTTGGTGAGTGTTCAACTATCTATTCCTTTTGGATGTTTTCATTTACAAATCTGTTTAAGTTTCTGTCATCAGTTGATTTAAAAAAAAAAACATGTTTTCTAGTGTACCCCTTTAAGTGATTTAGCATGGACAAGTGCTCCACCTCTTGTCTGTATTGCGATGGTTCCTAAAAGTTTTTGACTGACAACTCCCTTAGTGTCTCAAATCCATGAGCGTGGCTCCCCACTGACATTTAGCACTGGTACAGTATATTGGATGTGGTAGTAGTAGTATGACCAACACATGTGGCACTGTATAGTATAATGGGAATGGTAATAGTAGTATGACTGATTTATACCGTATAGCACTAGAATAATGTCATGGAGGTAATAATAGTAGGACACATAGCTCTGGTACAGTATAGTGGATGTAATAATAGTATGACACATAGGACTGGTAGAGCATACAAGGGGTATTAGTAGTAGTAGTATGACTTATATAGCATCAGTATGATATAATGGGGTTTTAGTATGACACACACTAGTACTGATATAGTATAATGGGGAAGTGATATGACACACACTAGCACTAGTATAGTATAGTTTTGTTAGATATATGACACATAGCACTGGTATAGTATAATGGGGGTAGGGGTATGACACACACTAGCACCAGTAAGGTATAAATGGGGTAGATGTATGACACATAGCACTGGTATTGTAAAATGTGGGTAGGGGTATGACACATTTGTATATTATAGTGGGGGAATACCAGTGCAGATGGTGTTACCTCCCGACTCAGCAGCTTCAGGATCTTACCGATACTGGTTACCGGGATCTGTCCAGCCCGGTGTCCTCTCCTGCTGTGCGGTGACCCCAGAGGAGCCCACTGTGTCCTTTACACAGTCTGAGTAAGCGCATATAGGAGATACAGTAAAATAAATGCCTGCGCTGGGAGCGTTGTTGCTGTATCTGTATCGCAGTCACCAGTAAGAAAGCAAGGGAAGAGGAGGGGATGGCAATAGAGGGGGCAGTGCTGGTGCTTTAGTGAATAGGAGGAGCACCCTTAGAGATCATTCAGATGAGTGGATTAACAGCGCGTATTTCACTGCGGATCTGCCGCTGAAGGATCTCTGTATGCTGCCTTTACATGTGCCTGGTCGGAGTGACAATAAACCACTACGAGCAGACACACTGCAATGTGCGAGTTGCTGCGCGCATGGGCAGTATACTCACACATCATAGCAGCTCTTTGCCTAGCTCATAGAGCAGGGGGAGCGGCCGCAATGCGTGCGAGTATACCGCGCATGCGCGGCGACTCGCACATCACTTCAGTATGTCTGCCCGTAGCGGCGTGTTGCCGCTCCAAGCAGGCACATGTAAAGGCAGCATACAGAGGTCCTTCAGCGGCAGATCCGCAGCATAAAATATGCTGTAAATCCGCTTGTCTGAACGTCCCTTAGTCTCTGTCTCCCATCATTGCTATTTACCTGCCCACTGCAGTCCTGGAAGCTGCGTCGCAGCACCCTTGAATGCCATCCATGGCTCCCCAAGACACTGCAGCATACAGTTTGGGAACCACTGCTTTGTTGCATTGTAACATACAATAGTTTGTGTGTCCTTTGTTTCCAATGTGCTTTTTGTAACTTCAAAATCAAGCATATTTGAATATGTTTAAAATTTTACTAGTTTAAAGTTTATTAAGAAAGGCTAAAATATTAAATTGTTATTCTTGCACCCTGTAGCTTTACAACACCCAATCTATAATAGAATCTGAATACAGAACAAGTCAGCAGATTAAAATACTTTAATGCAAATTGAACTGACAACAAATCTGTCTAATAAAGAGTGAAAATTAAAATCTTGGCGATGGCTACATATCATTTGCATACATATTATTCGCTATCTAAACATGTTGCTTGAGCTTAAAGTCTAATGAGAGGAATATGTCATGTAATTTCTCAGTTACTGTATTTATTATCTATACATGGCATCCTCCATTAGAAGCAACATTTAACATATGGATACAAGCAACTTCATTAAATCCACAAATATGATATCTGTTGTATTTAATATACTGTAGATTAATAAACAGTATGGTAAGTTAGAGTAATGAAATGCATAGATGCAACTGTACTCGAATAGAACAAATGGCGCTGTATGACTAGTGATGGTGAGTGTGTATAATGCAGGCAGACTGCGGTCACCGGCCTCTCATAAATGGCAATGCATTCCGTGCAGAGTCTGCAGAAAGAATGGACAGGTTTATTCTTTCTGCGGACACAGAAATTTAAATTTCTGCAACAGAAACATCTGGTGCAGAAATTCTGCCTTGTGCACAGTGCAGCAAAACTCTATTAAATACAATGGGACTCTGCTTCAGAATCTCCGTGCAAAATTCTAACGCAGAATTCCGTGTGGAAATTCTGACAAGTGAACATAGCCTAAAGGTGTCAAACATTGATCTGCAGGGATGCAACTTCCATTGGATGCCACTAACGTGCAAGCTCATTTCCTTTAGGGTGGTACCGTGGGGCTACACATGCCGTATGTTTCTGCGTATTTTGCTGCATGTATTTTGCAACTGATCTTGCTACCCATTGATTTCAAATGGGTAGGACATAATGCAGCAGCACATACGTAGCAAAATATGGTACATGTGACCCTACCCTTAAAGGGGTACTCCGGTGGAAAAAAAAATATTTCTAATCAACTGGTGCCAGAAAGTTAAACAGATTTGTAAATTACTTCTATATAAAAATCTTAATCCTTCCAGTACTTATCAGCTGTTGTATGCTACACAGGAAGTTATCTAGTTCTTTTCTGTCTGACCACTGTGCTCTCTACTGACACCACTGTCCATGTCAGGAACTGTCTAGAGTACAAGCAAATCCCCATAGCAAATCTCACATTACCACCATCTCCCTCAACCCTCAAAATAATTGATTGGAAACATAGTTCTTTCTTTATTAAATCTTGTTATAAAAGTAAACATCATTCCATAGTCAAATAATGTCTTCAGAATTATTGTCACATAAAACCTTGGTCATTACATTGTCAAGGCTTTGGTGAAGAGCTTGTCAGGTATCTTTGCATTTTAAAAAGGGTCCCAAAGATCACCAATAATGTCCCAGTAGACATTGTATTGGTTTATTTCGTTTAGAAATCATTGTATATTATAAAGGCTACTTCATGGTAAAGTTTAATGGCTGAATTGAAAAGTTTCAGATGAAGGAGATCTTTATTACTTACCTATTTATGATTTAGGTATGAATTTGTTTATTTTAAAAGTGAACGTATCACACTGAAAATAAAGTCCAATCTTCAGGCACTGACATAAAATAGAAAAGTATAGCAGAATTTTAAAAAAAAGTTTTGTGGAAACAATTTTTCATCTATTGTATGTACTGTAAATTGTGCTCGGGAATTCTGTTGTGGGAACCTTAACATTGGTGTGAATGGGCTTTCCACAGAACCATGCACACTATTTTTCCACCAAATTTCTCCACCACTGAAATTGACCTGCCAAAAGAATGACAAAATCCTTTCTTTCAGAGGAATTAAGCGCAGACTGCATTGTCATCAATGGTGATAGTGTGCGGTCCTAACGTCAAAGGATTTTGGCGGCAGCTGGCATATGGAATTTCCAAGCAGAATTTCTTATCTGAATTCTGCGAGCGGCGATCCCATTGTGTAAACCTAACCTTAAAGCGGTATTTCTGCCCAAGCCATCTTATCCCCCTATCACAAGGATAAGATGTCTGATCATGGGGGGTCCGGACGCTGGGACCCCATGATCTGAAGGCCAAGCTTCCGTGTTTCTGATGTCAAAATACGTCCCCTCCCTTCTTGTCTATGGAAGGGGGTGTGAAGGCTAGTACATAGCCATCACGCCTTCTCCTATAGACTTGAATGGAGGGGACGTGACAGCTGTGGTCACCCGTCATCTGGCACAGAGTGGACTTCCCTCCGTGAACCGGATGACTGGGGAATAGCGCAAGAGATCACAGGGGGTCCCAGATGCAATCCCCCCGCGATCAGACATTTTATCCTCTATCCTTTGGATAGGGAATAAGATGTCTGGGGCGGAGTACCCATTTAAAGGGCAGAACACTTACTGTATAATTATGAGCTGCTATTTCGACTAATCTACATAGATGGAATTCAACAACTCCAATAGGAAGCAATGTATGTCTCTTTATTGAAGTACATGATTATAAAAATATTTGATGTATAAAATGGGCAAAACTACATCGAAACACCGGTGTCATTGAAGGCAAGTAGAAAACATGTAAAGAAAGCATCATCTTTCAGGCTTAGTTCCCACCTACAGTATATATAAATTTCAGCATGCATAGAAAGAGACCCCAGCTGTTGCAAAACTTCAACTCACAGCATGCCGGGACAGCCGTTGACTGTCCGAACATGTTGGGAGTTGTAGTTTTGCAACAGCAAGAGGCACAGTGATTGATTTATATGTAAATAACAATCATCATTGTGGCTTTGAAGCTCAAACAATGCGATATGTCTTTAAATATTCATTATTTGTTCTCAATCTCTGTTATGACAGCAAGAGAAGAAAAGAAAAAAAAAGAAATGAGAAAGAAATGCATCTAGTATAGAAACAGAGAAAATGGACAAAAAAATGAAGAACGGTTAGGACAGAATTACTTAATTACCCCTGTGGCCTCAATCATTAAATATAATGAAGTTGATTTAATTTCTAGTGTAATTGCCTAGAAATGAAAATTAGATGAACTGCAAATGATAAATAATTTTAGTTTAGTTAAGCTAACCGGTTCTCTGTAAAGCTTTGCATCGGTGTAAACCCTATATAATATTCCAAACAATAACAATGTAATGGCCTTAAAGAGGTTATCCAGGAATAAAAAAACAGAGAAAATTTATTTTAAAGACCGCTCCCCGTCAGTCTCCAGGTTGGGTATGTTTCTGCAGCTCAGTTCCTTTGACGTGAATAGAGCCAAGTTGTAATACCACACCCAAAGTGGAGACAGACAGGAAGTGGTCTTTAAAAGAAAATAGGTCTGTTATTTTGATTCTTGGATAACCCATTTAAAGGGGTACTCCACTGGAAAAAAAATGTTTTAATCAACTGGTCCCAGATAGTTAAACAGATTTGTAAATTACTTCTATTAAAAAATCTGTCTGACCACAGTGCTCTCTGCTGACACCTCTGTCCATTTTAGGAACTGTCCAGAGCAGGATAGGTTTTCTATGGGAATTTGCTCTTACCCTGGAAAGTTCCTAAAATGGACAAAGGTGTCAGCAGAGAACACTGTGGTCAGGCAGAAAGTAAATTCAAAATGAAAAGAACTTCCTGTGGATAATAACAGTAGCTGATAAGTACTGGAAGGATTAAGATTTTTTAATAGAAGTAATTTACAAATCTGTTGATTTAAAAATAAATGTTTTCCAATGGAGTACCCCATTAAGAGCATTCAGTTTGTTTGTTTGTTTTTGTCAATATTCATATAGCAATGTTTCATGAAAATGGAATATTTTAAAAGATTACAATAAAACAACACCCACTACTAAAGAAAAAGCAAGCACCCTGTCCTCTACTAAAACTGCACCATGTGTAATGGCTATGTTTGAAAAAATTTAAGGGGCAAAATGTTATGCAGTAATTTCAGGAAGTATTACTTAACTGAGAGAGTAGTGGATGCATAGAATAGCCTTCCTGTAGTAGTGGTACCTACAAATACAGTGAAGGAGTTTAAGAATGCATGGGATAGGCATAAGGCTATCCTTCATATAATATAGGGCCAAGGACTATTTATAGTATTCAGAATATTGGGCAGGCTAAATGGGCCAACACGCTCCATGTTTCTATGACAAACTTCCAGGATGCCCCTTCAAGCATATACACATTTCTGAAGACTTGTAATGTCGGTTGCCCCCATTCCTATAATGGCTAAGTTAGCAAAATGGCCTTTACTTGAATATGATCATTTTTAAAGGAATTTTATCACCAGACAGTCTGCCTGTTTGGTTATAGGGGGAGATCTATCAATCACGGCTGGTGGGGCAGAGAGAAACCACTGGTTACCACCCTGATGATTCAGGCCGCTTGAAAATGATGACAAGTTTACTTTAACTTAATAAAAGGGCTAATTCCTAGCACCCATGGGATCAGTCATTTGAAAGGTCCAGGGAATCGAATCGGATGAAGTTGAATTTGTTCCGAATTTTATGAAAAATTTGATTTGGACCGAATCCGAATTTCGATTCGAAATAATGAATTTCTTCATTAGGGACACCCCTGCGATCGACCTGTATAATGAATAGATGCAAGCGGCTTTCTCCTGCACTCGCATCTCTTCAATAGATAGGACAATTGAGCGGGTGTCTGTAGTGATACCTGCTGTGATCTGACCTTAACTGCAGGTTCTACTGCTCCCAACTCTACTCCATGCTGGGAGCTGTAGTACCTGCATTAATAGACAGATCGAAGCGAGTGTCACTTCAGACACCTGATGTGATCGTCCTGTATAATGTATAAATGTGGACAGACGGCCGCTCTTCCCTGGTCCCACTGTGGTATGACTATATGCCATGTACATGTCTATTATTCACATGTCCCGCAGAGAGCTGTGATTGGTTCCAGCCATCTGGCCAATCACAGCTCTCTGCGGGAAATATAAATAAGTGATGTGAATTCATAATTTTTTTTAATTTTCACTTTACTTTTTTAGCCCATAATGGGGCTAAAAAAGTAAAGTGAAAATGAAAAAAAATAAGATTTAGACCGAAAACGAGAAAAAAATAAAAATAAATTAAATGCACTCCTCATTCATTTTTAATATTGAGCGCTAAATTTTTTGGACCCTGCAAGCTCCCGAAAACTGAAAGACAAAAAAAAAGGTTAATGTTAATTTTTAAACAGGGATCAATTTATGTGGGTGGGCAGGGATCTAAAATTGTAGCCAAAAATAATAAAAATGTGGAAAGGGGCCATTTAAATGAACAAATAATATATTTTTTATAATTTTTTAATTTTTTTTAGTAATGTATTTTAATATTGTGTTTAATAAAGTGTGCGTGTATGTGTGCTTCACTTTTTTTCTCTATTTTTTATTTTTTAGGTAGTACTACTACTTCCAGCATGGAAGAGGCTGTTCCATGATGGGAGCTATAGTACCAGTACTAATAGACAGATCGCCACAGGTGTCCCTCCTGACACCCGATGCGATTGTCCTTTCTATTGCAGAGATGGAGCGGCTTTCTCCTGCGCTCGCATCACTGCACTATACTCCGCTGGCCAGTGATGTGAATAGAATTCACATCACTTATTCATATTTCCCAGAGTTGTGATTGGCCAGATGGCTGGAACCAATCACAGCTCTCTGCGGGAAATATGAATAATAGGTATATTTATACGGCATATACTCATACTACAGTGGGACCAGAGAAGAGTGATCGCCCGCCCTCATCTATACATTATACAGGACAATCGCATAAAGTGTGTCAGAAGTGACACTCGCTGAAATCTGTCTATTAATGCAGGTACTAAAGATCCCAGCATGGAGCAGAGTGTGCTCCATGTTGGGAGCAGTAGTACCTGCAGTTGAGGACAGATCACAGCAGGTATCACTCCTGAAACCCGATGCGATCGTCTTATCTAGATGCAAATCACATTTTTCAAAAATTCGCTCATCTCTAGCTTGTATCATTCTTAGTGATAATGGAAGGTACTGCTTGGCCCAATGCTTTAGTACTTAGCACAGCTGATAGTAGGGCCCCTTCAAATAGTCAGAAGTCGGACCTTCAATTAATTATTGTTGGATAATCTTGAGGATAGGTCATTTATTTTATAAGGCTGGATAACCTCATTCAACATTTTAATTTTCAAAATCGATCTGAGATTCAAGTAAATCTGGGTTCAAACCTTAATTTTGCAATACAGTTCCCGTATAAGTTTTCAATAAGAGAACCGTATGAAACCGTATTGAAAACCATATGCATTGACTTTCCATTGAAAACCGTATGGCAAAAGATGCATCCGGTTGTGTCCGTTTTGCATCTTGTACGGTTTTGTCCAGTTTTTCTTTCTAACCCAAAATCATAGCCTACCATGGTTTTTGGTCCGGGTGGAAAACCGTATGGAAACTGTATACGTTTTTTTTTAAACATGGGAGTCAATGGGAACCGTACAGAACCATATGTGCACACGGTTCTATCCGGTTTTCACCATATATGGTTTTTGACACCGGAAGTTTTTTCTTGGAATTTAAATCAAACAAGTGAAACTTTATTCATAATGGAGTGAAAAGTTAAAAATGTATACAGTTTTTTTTCTTATAAATAGATGTAACCGGACTTAATTTTTTTTAAAAGAATATACGGTTTTCAAACATATAGGGGTTAAAATTTGTATACACGTTTTGATGCAGTTTAATCTGGTTTTGAGGAATATGTTTTTCATCAAAAACCTGATACAGAAACTGTATTGCAAAAACGTGATGTGAATCCAGCCTTAGACCCCAGCTATTCCTTTCAAAGTCTGCCAAAATTTACCAATTTGAAGAGTAAGAGTAGGAAAGAAAGTTTGCTTGATTTTAGCCTATGTGATCTTTGTAGTGAGCCACTCATCTCAACTAGCTAAGGAAATGAGCCTGCTTTAAAAATCTTATTACAGCAACTTTTCACCTGGCATTAGCTGTTACTATGGTAACTGATGCTGTCTTTACCATTTATATAATGCAATTTTTAGCTATGAGGGAGAAACTACACTCTCTAACTAAAACAGCTTCAGTGGACATATCATGTAGCATTTCATTCTATAATGTCCGTGTTTCTGTTTTTGCATTTTTCTGTTTTAGGCCCTGTTCACACCTTGATTTTTATGTTCTGTTTTCTGTGCATTACTTTCCAGGCTTGGAGGAGTTACGTTTTTCACCCAATTGCAATGCGGGTGTACCTAAATAACTACACATCAGTATGCATTTTAGTTGCTGGTTATTTAGTGCAATTCTCTTTGTCTGTTTGTGCTGTAATGCTACTATGTCTGCTTGAGTATTTTTCTTGTATTTATCTTGTGATATGATCTGAGTTTTTAGTCATGGTTCATTAATCTTGTTTAGTAGATTTTAGTCTGTGTTTCATTAGTCGGTTTTTAGGATTGTATTTCCGTTCTGTTATGTCGCTGTTCATACTGTGAGTTTTCTTGTATCCGTTTTCTGGGTTTTTGTAACAAGACGTCCCTGTGACCTTTTAATGGGACTCTGGGGAATTGAGTTTTAGTACAAGATATCTCTGTGCTCCATGGTGGACTCTGGGAGATTGAGTTCTAGTAACAAGATATTCCTGTGTTTTCTGGAGGTTTTCTGTGGGATTGAGTTTTTATTCCTGTTTCCTGGAGTCTATGGTGACCCATCCGTTTCCCAGCCTTGTGTTCTGGACCTATCTGTTTGTTAGTTATCTGTGTTCAGTGTGAACAGTGTAATATATTTATATCCTGTTTGGTTGATCTGATCTTTGTCCTTTGTGCTTGTATCTGTTTGTGAACAGTATCCTATGTATCTGATCAGTTTGCCTGTTTATATGCTGCCCTGTTAGTATTTGCATCCTGTCTGGTATATCTGGTTGTCTAGTAGGCTTCTATTTCTGGCCTGTGACTGACTATGTATATTGTTTGTTTTTACGCCACTGCACTGTAGTGCAGGGAGGGACCGGCTCCAAGTTGCCGATCCATCACTTAGGATGGAAGGGCAAGTAGGCAGGGAGATTGTTTTAAGCATCAGTATAGGGCTCTCCCACTCTCCCTGTCCCCGCAGTCGGTCCTGACACATTCAGAGCAAGTTATGCCTATTTACAATCACCTGATCTTTTATTTAGTATTTTTTTTTGAATAGTATAGATCTTTAACCTCTTAAGGACTATGGACGTGCATACACGTCCAATGGCCCTTAACCGGGTATGACGCAGGCTCCTGACTCGAGCCCGCGTCATACCGCCCGGCCCCCAGCTGATTCCTGCAGCTGGGGGCCGGCGTTAATAGCCGACATGCGGCGATTGCCGTGGGCGTCTATTAACCCTTTAGATCGCCGCTGTCTAAAGACAGCGGCGTCTAAAGGTGCCTGTACTCAGTCCCTGTACTCAGTCCCTGGGGTGGATCGCGGGGGAGGGGGGGGGGCGATCCACTGCTGAGGTAGCCTGAGGGCTTACCTCTCCTTCCACGGCGGCTCCGGCTCTCTGAATGATACAGCCTGGCAGGACCAGGCTTTATCATTCGAGCGCAGAGCACATATATATACAACCATAGTGATCTGTATGAGGAATCTAATGATTCCTCCTAAAAGTCCCCTAAGGGGACTAAAAGTGTAAAAAGTTTAACACACACACATTAACCCCTTCCTTATTAAAAGTTTAAATCACCCCCCTTTTCCCAAATCCCATATAAATAATATATAAACATAATAAAAATAAACATATGTGGTATCGCTGCGTGCGTAAATATCCGAACTATAAAATATATAATTAATTAAACCGCACGGTCAATGGCGTCCGCGCAAAAAAATTCCAAATTCCAAAATTGCGTATTTTTGGTCACTTTTTATATCATGAAAAAATGAATAAAAAGCGATCAAAAAATCCCATCAATACAAAAGTGGTACCGATAAAAACTTCAGATCACGTCGCAAAAGATTAGCCCTCATACCGCCCCATACGCAGAAAAATAAAAAAAAGTTATAGGGGTCAGATGTAGAATTGGTGGCGCAAAAAATAAGCCATCATATGGATTTTTAGGTGCAAAATGGAAAGGGTTATGATTTTTAAAAGGTGAGGAGGAAAAAATGAAAGTGCAAAAACAGAAAAAACTGTGGTCCTTAAGGGGTTAATGGTATTATAGACATTTATAAGAACCAATATTAGCAATACAGTGTATGGCTAGGTTCACACCAGAATTTTGCCCTCTGATGCTTGTGTGCGTTCAAAACCTGTCAAATCAGTTGTCTAAGTAAAAAACGTATGTACATGGCATAAATGACTCAAAAGTATCCAGTAAATGAGTATGTGTAGGCTATTGAAGTAATTTGGGCCCCTGGCAGATGTTTTATCAATGTCTTTGCGGATTTATCAATGTCTTTGCAGATTCAAGGGTCAAATCCTGATCTCAATGATCTCATTACAGGAATGGTAAGAATGCTAAATATTTTACATAGATTACTTCATCATTGTGTAGTGTTTTCTTTTATTTTTAGACTTTAATTGCCCAAACATTTTAAACATACTGCATGTGGTCTATTGGGTTTTAAACCCATAGGGGAAATTTAAAAAGACCCTTGTGTGTTAACATAAATTTCCCACTGCCATTTGATTTGGCATACACCCCTTAATATATCTGCCTGTGCAGCGCTGGTCATGCGCTACATAATTAAATCTACGGCAGATCCGAGCTGATGTAAATCATAGTAAAAACTTTCTTTAAACTTAGGTAACGCTTGCAAATTTCTCAATTTGACACCATATCACTACATGCATCAGAACACTGAGACGGCTTCAATTTACATAACAATCACAAAGACATACACAGGGGGGGGGGGGGGGGGTCGTGGTGGAAGATTTATCAAAACCTGCCTAGAGGAAAAGTTACTGAGTTGCCTATAGCAACCAATTAGATCTCTTCTTTCATTTCTGAAAAGGCCTGTGAAAAATGACAGAGGCAATCTCCCCCAGGGTATTTAGAATCTCACAAAATCATAAGAAATGGTAATTGCACACAGGATAGGCCATCAATTTCTGATTATAAGCCAACACCTAGCCCCCTGTCGATCCCCAGTACAGCATAGCAGTGGCTCCAGCCACTATGCAGTGAACAGCAAGAAGCCTCTGCAGTAGTGATGGTGCAGACTTTCTGCTGTGCAGAACCCAACTAATTTAAATGGGTATACCAGTATTTTTTTTTTATTTGACCATGCTAAAGGGGCTGTAAATTTAGTGTAGCTCCTAATATAGTGTCTGTACCTGTATTTGATGGCTGGTCTTCCAATTCTTATGTGATTTTTGCCCCAGATGTAAATTTTTTGCAGCATACAAAATAAGTGTGGTCTCAGGCCTTTTCCAGGTTGCAGTGCAGTCCAAGACAATGCATCAATAGTCAGATGTTAAAAGGAAGCGTGTCTGTGCCTCAATGGATGGAGCAACCACTGGGTTGGAGGGAGATCATTCTCCACAGAACTGCATTTGCAGTTGTAGCTTGTAGTTTCAAACACAGCACCCAAGCATAGCTGTGATAAAATGGGTGGGATGATTAATGTGTAGGAGGGAGATAACTCACCTCCCACTTAGAAACAATGGATCCTGGGGATTGTAACTGGAGGGAGGTCACAGAAACAAGAAATAGCCAGTTCACAGAAACAAGTCAGCAGCATGATAGGGGACACATGGCATGGCCATTTACCACCAACACAAGCATGGATCCTTGGAAAGCACATCCATTACTAGCTGAAAGGTAATTAGTAAAGTTCTATATGTTCTATAGCCATTTTAATAGAATATCTGATCATTGGAGTTCTGGTGATGAATCCTGCTAATCATACAGTGATGGCCTATCCTGTTAAAACTAAAATCTAGGGTGATCCCATTATCTGTTCCAAATATTTTTAGTTGAGACGAAGACCTTATGTATAGAGCAGAACTGTGTGCATAAAGTTGGTAAAGAAGCACCCGTAGTCAGACAGGGTCCCTGCAGCAATTTACTTTACTTTATTAATATCTCAGGTTTTATGGAAGTTTATGGGTGTCCAATCTTAGCTCTATAGACATAATATGCACCTTATTAGAAAATATCCATAAAACATTTAAAGGGGTATTCCAGGATTTTATTTTATTTGACCATACTACAGGGGCTGTAAAGTTAGTGTAGTTCATAATATAGTGTCTGTACCTGTGTGTGATGGCTTTCTTACAATTCTTATGTGATTTTCACCCCAATATTAATTTTTAACAGCATACAATGTGACCGCTGTCTCATATTTTTCTCAGGTTGTAATGCGGCTGAGACCTGACTCACTAGTCAGCTGATGACAGGGAGCCTGTCTGCTTCAATGGGTGGAGGGATCGCTTGGTGGGAGAGAGATCAATCTGCAAATAATGCAACAGCTGTAGGCACCCTGATTGAAAACCACAGGTCTTTTGAAGGGATGCAGCTCATTTATGTTTCAGTGGGTGGGGTGGCTGATGTGTGGGATGGAGGAAAATGGAATTATGGGATTTGTAGGTAAAAATTTATAATAATAATAACGCAATATTTATTGTTGTCCTTAGTGGGATTTGAACCCAAGTCCCCAGCACTGCAAGGCAGGAGTGCTAACCACTGAGCCACCATGCTGCCCTTAGCATACATCTGCTATGCATCTGCTATGCATGTTTGCTAAAATGGACAGAGATGTCAGCAGAGAGCACTGTGCTCGTGATGTCATCAGTGTTCCAAAAAGAAAGAATTTCCTCTGTAGCATTCAGCAGCTAATAAGTACTGGAAGGATTAAGATTTTTTAATAGAAGTAATTTACAAATAAGTTTAACTTTCTGCCACTAGTTGATTTAAAAGAAAAAAGGTTTTCACTGGAGTAAACCTTTAAATGTTTTATGGATATTTTCTATTAAAATTTATTTTTATGTGAGCCAGAGACCACTTTTTCCTCTTCATGGAGACATGGCTGAGCTGTCTGCTGAGCTTCCATTCCAAGACGCTAGTGTTTCCTTTGATGAACATTCCACCGATTCTTCCAAATTTGGTGAGCTGACCCTCTCTTTTCTATTTTGTTATAATATACAACTGCCTACATGAGTCCTTTCAGTGCTTGAATAAAAAAAAAAATCTGAGAAAACATTTTTTTTTTGAGGGGGGGGGGGGGGGGGGCTGGGGCGATCCATCTTACAGAGCTGTCAAATCCTTTTCTACCCCCTACAACTAAAGTGACGATAGATGTAATATCCCCAGAGTTATTGAATCATGTCAGATTAGTAAAATGAAAATGTGTTTGTTCCACGTGTGATTTGACTTTCCTAAGCATCCTGCTTCTAAACCTTCTAAATCTTTTACCATGGCTCCTCTGTTGAATATAAGAAGTGTAGAGAGCAAACAAATCATTTATTACACCCTGATAAGCAAACTCCCTTAATTTGCTTCACTGGTGTAGGCTTAGTGCTCACAATATTTTATATGACCCACTGAAGCAGAATAATTCCTATTTGACTTCACAGTCATCTTCCTTATTCCTGACAGAGGAAGCTGTGCACTCTGACAGAATTTGGGATACCTTCAGTTTACATAAGGACAGAAGTGGCATTGGTTACACAATACTTTGACCTTCATAGTAATTAAAAAATAAATGACTTTTTCTGTGCCTAGACATATTGGCGCCTATCAATGAAAGAAATCTGTTTTATTATAAATACAGCAATGCTATTACCCAACTCTTATTATGCAGCTTAATATTTAAGATGACTGGAAAATAAGATTATGTGTTTGCAATATACTGATTCTAAGTGTTTCCATAATAGTATTCTTCTGCCCGAACTTACATCAGGTTAGGAGACAGTAGGAAATAGGTTGGATGGTACATTTACCACGATATGATGACTGTTGATGAGAATAGGCTCTTAGCACAAGACACTTCGGAAATCATATGGTTACCTCAAAAGCTGGATCATCTAGCATGTGACATGTTTAAAAACTAGTTTTAAGATCGGGCTGGAGAAAAAAGTGTCATCTAGATACTAATAACTTGTCCTAAACAACTGTCTATTGTTAGGATGGCGCCATCAGGTGACAGCTAGGCTCCTCCCAGGATTGTAAAGACTATTTAAAAATGACCAGTTTTAAAAGATCATATTATTTAAAGAGATTTTCCTGTTTTCAAAAATAATTATTCAATTGTCGAGGTCCCCCAATGCTTGTCTCTATTGCCTACATGCTCTGCCAATCACTGACCAAAAAGGTGTCCCTCTTCGGCCAGTAATTGGCTGAGTAGACAGGTTTTGCTCCAACCTCTTATATTGGAATCAGGCTGAAGAGACAAGCATTTGGGGATTTATTCTGACTGCCATATTCGGAGTCGGGAAGGAATTTTTACCTCTAGTATGATGTTTTTTTTTGCCTTTCTCTGGATCAACTAGTAGGGACTCATTAGTTTTATAGGTTGAACGTGATGGACTCTGGTCTTTTTTCAACCTTATGAACTATGTTACCATTACAACCTTCTAGAAAGAGCAGGATGCAAAGGACAACCTAAGCATGGGGGAATTGCATACTCTCTGTGATCTTGGTAAAGTCAACCGATTTCCACTGACAATACATCCTAAAGATAAGACTCCCAGAGAATCAGGGAAATAGTACATTAATTGAACCTGTAATTACATTGTGTCACGGTATCTTCAGCTGGCACATGCTATTACAATAATCTTTCAATCCTGAACTAAATTGATACAAACATTTATAATTGCATTGGATTTTACATGTAGAGGCGATTTAAAAAAAAAATTAAAAAATAATTGACTTTGAAAAATTGTTGTATTGCCCTGATGGTAATACATGCAAGTATGCTCTGGTTCGATTCCGAGCATGTTATAGTAACTAAACTATGATATGTCTATAACAGGATATATTTAATATTTCTAGATATAAATACATGTTTTTGGAGAGAGGCATTTAAAATAATAAGCAAATATTTCAAACATAAAAATCTGACTCCATTATGTCTGCTCTGCAATGCTGAATACTTGACTATGGTACGCATCCATGGATGTCTAGGACTTTGTTAACTCACTGCATTCAATTTTCAAGCCCACCAAGTCTTAACGCGTAGTCTAAGAACCACTTGGAACTAATTGCTTCAGTACAAATATTATCTCTTCTCCTGTGGAGATCTTTTCCTGGAAGGTTTCAAGCAAGAATGTGAGAAGAACCCTTCTAAGAGACACGTAATTATTAGACTCCTTGGGTTTTTAACTTTGCATGGTGATCTGCTTTCTAATGTTCTTTTTCTCATTTCTATTAAAAAGAACCAAGTTGAGGTGTCTTTAAGGAAATAAAATTTTCTTTCTCAGAAGTTAAACTTACAGATTTAGGGGGGGGGGAGTCCACGCAAAAAAAAAAAAAACATGGACAACATTATCAATGGATAATGCCACCCATCTATAACACAAGCATAGATTGGCACTGGCACCTTTGACATGGGTCACCGGTCCTTCAAGGGAATGTCTAAATTCACAGTTTGTATTATAGATTTATAAACCTTATTTTGTAGAATTACTTAACTAAAAAAAAAAGCTTGAAACACATTTCAAATATTTAAAACCTTCTTCATCAGCTTTGACCTGTTTCTATAATAGAAACATTTTGCCACCCCACCCCCATGCAAAAATGCAGCTCAAGGATACAGTTTGTTATTATTTGACTACATCAATGTTGAAGAAATTGACTATTGACAAAAGCAACCTTCATATATTAGAACATGCAAATGACACAAGTCCTCTACAATGTTATTTACATACATCTATTAGCTCAATAAGAATAATAAAGGTAAGAAAATGTCAAATAATTCGAGACTTTAGACACTTGATTTTTAACTATAAGAAACATGGCTTTTCATACATGTTGTAGTTTATAAATTTTTGCTTATTTTATATATAACCCGGTGGTATATCAAAGACTGTCATAAACCTGGAAGGCCAATGAAATGTTAGCCTGTGGCAACTAGTCTGCCCCCCAGAAAAATATGATTTTGCCTTCTGCTGATGTAAATCCTCGGGGAACCAATTATTTGGAACATTATTTGAACCAAATCCATTCTACTGAACTTGACAAGCCTACTTTAAACTAGAAGTCAGTGGCTAGTGTTGCATGTTCCTTTGGGCTATCTGCCATGGGCTTAAGTTGCCAGTGATATATGTATACGGACACAGTAGAGGTGTGTTTGATTTTTGACAACTGTCAGACTTTTTTAGTAGAAAGAATAAAGAATAAAGAGTAGCATGCTATTTTTTGCATAATGCTATATACAGGATAAGACTGCAAATGCCAGATGGACTAATGTGAACCGTGTTCCTCTCTCTTCCCCTTGAAGGCTGTTTTTAGTTCTTCTATTACTTTCTAAACTCACTCTACATCCTGCATGGTCATTCACCAACTACCCACAATCTCTTCTCCTCTTCCTCCCTTGTAGACAGCCTCCTCGTGTAACTCCTCCCCAAGGAAAGATGGTGCCTTACATTAACAATCCAGTGCATATTTATTCATTACTAGGTTTTGCTTGAATTTAGACTGGCTTTCCAAGGTTATATGGGGATATCAAATATCTCAATGTTCCAGTGTATAGTTATTCATTTCTATGTTTATTTTAAAAAAATTGAGTAGGTGGACAGATTATGGTGAGGTGTGGTGTTTGTACCTGCACATTATTAAAATAAAGAAAGCAAGAAGGACTGGGTGAGTGCAATTTTTTCTTTGTTTATATTGTTTTTTGTAAGTCACACCAAAATTTCAGTCGGGACCTGGTTGTCCAGGCCCCCCACTGATCATTACACAAAGTCGGCAGAATGGAGGCTGTCTCCTGCAGCGACAGGCAGTGAGCCAGAGAGCGAAGCTCACAGCTGTAAACTTCTCCTATCTCTACCTAACGATTGGTGGGGATAATTTTTTTTTAACATGAGAGGCATAATTTAGATATCAATTACATTATATGTAAAATGAGTACTAAGTATTTGTCAGATATCTACAGGACAGATATAAAGTGTCTGATCGTGTGATTTCCCACATAAAGTGGGATTTCCCACAATCAAGAGAATGATGATCCTGAGTGCCCCCCAACTAAATTTATATTGTGTTCTTATGATCAGTGAGGGTCCCAGTGGTCAGAAAATTTAAAAAGCCATGGCTCTTGGAAGGCAGGATAAAAAATGAAAAAGTCTCCATCCAGAATGGTTGCTATTTCAAGAGGTATCCTTCTGTCATGCATGATGAGACAAAAGCTATTGATCCCAATCCGCTTGTACCATGTCTTTTGTTCCTCAGACTGTGCACGTGGTGAGGATTTTTCTTCTAAAATAAAATAGTTTTCTCTTTCCCTAGCTATGTGATTTCTTTAGCAAAACTTTATTTAAAAATGTGCACTGGCAAATATTACAGCCGATATCTGTCTCTGGATTTGACCAATTCAAATATCACAATATACCAGCAAATCAGTGTTATACGTTGACATGCTGGAGATGCAGTATGGGCACCAATGGTCTATTCCTGCCATATTTTTTTGTGTGCATCCAACCTACATAAGATATATGCAAATAGTGATCTTTGGCCCAAAATTCCTCATTAGAAATATTTTGAATTTCTGCTACGTAACTGGTAGCAGAGGCAGCTTTCCCCTACATTCTGTTATAAAATACCAGGAGCACTAAACAAGACCCTCTTGCTAAGCTGCACCCACTCAGCCATCTGACTAAATGTAGGGGATCAGGAGTAGTGATGAGGGGCATTGGCTATATTCGAATTCATGATATTTCACGAATATATAGACGAATACTATTGATTGCTAGGGATGTTGTTGATAACCTCTGACCAGTGTATTTGCATCATTCTAATTGGCCCACAAGTTAAAAATAAAAAAAACAGAATATTCATAATTTTGAATATATAGCGGATATATTTGCAATATTCACAAATTCGCAAATTTGCGATATTCACAATAAAAATTCGAAATGCGAATATTTGGGCCCAACTCTAATCAGGAGAAAATGTACCTCTTTGTTTGCTGCAGGATTTCTACAAGACTGTTTAAAGTGCAACTCCGATCATGTTTTGGCAGCAGCATATCTGTATAACCCCTTAAGGACCAGGCCCATTTTGGCTTTAACCCCTTAACGACACAGGACGTATATTTACGTCCTGCGCCGGCTCCCGCGATATGAAGCGGGATCGCGCCGCGATCCTGCATCATATCGCGTCGGTCCCGGCGCTCATCAACGGCCGGGACCCGCGGCTAATACCACACATGGCCGATTGCGGCGATGTGCGGTATTAACCCTTTAGAAGCGGCGGTCAAAGCTGACCGCCGCTTCTAAAGTGAAACTGAAAGTGACCCGGCTGCTCAGTCGGGCTGTTCGGGACCGGCGCGGTGAAAACGCGGCATCCCGAACAGCTGATCGGACACCGGGAGGGCCCTTACCTGCCTCCTTGGTGTCCGATCGACGAATGACTGCTCCCTGCCTGAGATCCAGGCAGGAGCAGTCAAGCTGATGTGTTAATACACGCCAGTGATCAGCATAGGAGATCAGTGTGTGCAGTGTTATAGGTCCCTATGGGACCTATAACACTGCAAAAAAAAAAGTAAAAAAAAAAAGTGTTAATAAAGGTCATTTAACCCCTTCCCTAATAAAAGTTTGAATCACCCCCCTTTTCCCATAAAAAAAAATAAAACAGTGTAAAAAAAAAATAAAATAAACATATGCGGTATCGCCGCGTGCGTAAATGTCCGAACTATAAAAATATTTCATTAATTAAACCGCACGGTCAATGGCATACGCGCAAAAAAATTCCAAAGTCCAAAAAAGCGTATTTTGTTCACTTTTTATACCATTAAAAAAATGAATAAAAAGTGATCAAAAAGTCCGATCAAAACAAAAATCATACCGATAAAAACTTCAGATCACGGCGCAAAAAATGAGTCCTCATACCGCCCTGAACGTGGAAAAATAAAAAAGTTATAGGGGGTCAGAAGATGACATTTTTAAACGTATACATTTTCCTGCATGTAGTTATGATTTTTTCCAGAAGTGGGGTATCATTTTAACCGTATGGACCTACAGAATAATGATGAGGTGTAATTTTTACCGAAATATGCACTGCGTAGAAACGGAAGCCCCCAAAAGTTACAAAATGTCGTTTTTTTTTTCGATTTTGTCGCAAAATGATTTTTTTTTTTCGTTTCGCCGTGCATTTTTGGGTAAAATGACTAATGTCACTGCAAAGTAGAATTGGAGACGCAAAAAATAAGCCATAATATGGATTTTTAGGTGGAAAATCGAAAGGGTTATGATTTTTAAAAGGTAAGGAGGAAAAAACGAAAGTGCAAAAACGGAAGTTTAAGGGGTTAAGGACCAGACCAATTTTATTTTTGCATTTTCGATTTTTCCTCCTCCCCTTCTAAAAATAATAACTCTCTTATATTTTCATCCACAGACCCATATGAGGGCTTGTTTTTAGTGTCACCAATTGTACTTTGTAATTACATCACTTATTTTACCATAAAATGTTTGGCACAACTAAACAAATATCATTTATGTGGGAAAATTGAAAAGAAAACCGCAATTTAGCAAATTTTGGAAGGTTTTGTTTTCACGCTGTACACTTTCTGGTAAAAATGACATGTTTTCTTTATTCTGTGGGTCAATACAAATAAAATGATACCCATGATATATGGTTTTCTATAATTGTACCGCTTAAAAAAAATCTCAAACCATTTTAACAAAATTAGCATGTTTGAAATTGCCTTTTTTTGACCACCTATAATGTTCAAATTTTTCAGTATATGGGATGATATGAGGGCTCATTTTTTTTGTGCCATGATCTGTAGTTTTTATCAGTACCACTTTTGCTTAGGTTTTACTTTTTATACATTTTTTTATTAAAAGCAGCAATTTTGGACTTTTTTTTATTTTTTTACGTCTACGCCGTTCACCATTTTGGGGGTAAAATGGGAAAAACTGACATTTTACTTTTTTATTGGGGGAAGGGATTTTTCACATTTTTTTACTTTTTTAGTTTACATTTTTTTACTTTTTTTTATTACACTTTTTATGTCCCCATAGGGGACTATTCATAGCAATCATTTGATTGCTAATACTGTTCAGTGCTATGTATAGGACATAGCACTGATCAGTATTATCAGTGATCTTCTGCTCTGGTCTGCTCGATCTCAGACCAGAGCAGAAGACCCCGTTAGACGGCTGGAGCCAGGTGAGGGGACCTCCAGCCACCATGCTGGATGATCGGATCGCTGTGGCAGCGCTGCGGGCGATCCGATCATCCATTCAAAGTACCGCACTGCCGCAGATTCCGTGATCAGTATTGATCACGGCATCTTAGGGGTTAATAGCGGACATCTGCGCGATTGCGGATTTCCACCATTACGGGCAGGTCCCTGGCTGCTGATAGCAGCCGGGACCTGCCGCGCATGACTTGAGCACCGCTCCGTTGCACGGTTGCATAGATAAATGTACGTCATGGTACGTAAAGTACCACATCACCATGACGTACATTCACGTCCATTGTAGTTAAGGGGTTAAATCTCCCTGCAACTTCATAGCCCAAGACTTGCCCCAGACTACAACGATCAGGATACGGATTTTCAATAAGTCCCATTGATGTGCACAGAACTTCAGTCAAATCCATACCTTGATCGCTGTAGTCTCATGCAAGTCTCAGGCTTTGATGTAACCGGTAGAAGTAAACAGATATCCTACCGCCAAAGCGTAGTTACACTTTAAGGAGTAAGCAGAAAACCGTACATACTGTATTGTCAAAAACTGGGAAACTTCTGTTTACTTTCACTTAGTTTTTGTGTTCTTTTAACTTATCTCTCCTCGAGGGAAACCACCTCCATAAGAACACAAAATTAAGGATTTTTTTTATTATGATTAATAATTATAACGAAAACAAAAATAAACTCACATTGTACATGTTGTACCTGCTCTGAAATGAATAGAACACAGAAAAGCGGCACAATTTATGACTGTCCCTAAAAGACCTTGCTGTGCAATATTTTGCATAAAATGAGACTTGCCAATGGTCTTGATCTTTTTGCAGTAGCTGAATACTAATTCAATTGTGATTGAGATAGTCTTAGATCTATTTAGTGTTATAACTTATGTTTGTCTGTGACTTCAGGCTGAGTTATGTAACATGCTCTTCATGGAAATATATTTTATTTAGAACCTATTTTCTGAGCATAATTGTCTTTATTTCAAAAATACTGCTGCACTGGATTAATTTTTAACACATATCAATGAAACATTTCTGACACGTTCTGGCTTACTATTGAAGCACAGTATAGAGTGATGTAAAATTAGAACAGATAGATGATAGGACATATTTACTGTGTATATAGCGAAAGGGAAAGAAAATTTCATCCAGACATAGGAGATATAAAGTTAGACGGATGAAGTTAGATATATAGATACTGTAGATAGATAAGTAGATAGATAGATAGATATTAGATAGATATGAAATAGATAAAGAATAGATAATCACATAATAGATAGATAAGAGAGACAGATTCCGTAAGATAAATATTAAATAGATGAAGAATAGATAGATAGATTCTTTGTAACGCCGAGCGCTTGGGGCCCTGCTTCCCCTCCGGAGCGTTTGCGGCGTCACTTCCCTGCTTGCGAGTCTAACGGGAGCGCTGCTCTGTGTCCCTCGGCGGGGATGCGATCCCCGTGGCGGGACATGCCCGCCCGCGGGTCGCATCCCATGTCACTCACCGGCCCCGTCCTTCTGCTCAGTCCCGGCACGCACGGCCCCGCTCTCTAGGGCGCGCACGCGCCGGGTCTCTCAGATTTAAAGGGCCAGTGCACCATTAATTGGTGCTTGGCCCAATTAGTTCCTAACACTCCCTACACTATATAAACCCACTTCCCCTTTCTGTCCCTGCTGGATCTTGTTGCCTTGTGCCCTGAGAAAGCGTTTCTGTGTGTTCCATTGCCTGTGTATCCAGACCCTTACTGTTGCCCCTGACTACGAACCATTCTGACAACTGCCCAGACCTTCTACTACGTCCGACCTTGCTCTTGCCTTGTCCTTGCGTACCGCGCCTGTCTCAGCTGTCAGTGAGGTTGAGTCGCTATTGGGTGGAACAACCTGGGGGTTACCTGCCGCTGTTACTGAAAACCAGTAACCTCTTAGATTCCGTTCCCCTGGTACGGCCCACGTCATCACCTCACTGACACAGAGGATCCACCACCCGCATCCTCTCTGCATACCAGTCCGGATCCTGACATTCTTAATGTTAAAGGGGTACTTCGGTAGGATTTTATTTAATTTTTTATCAGCTGGTGCCAGAGCATTAAACAGATTTGTAAATTACTTCTATTAAAAAAAATCTTTAACCTTCCAGTAGTTATGAACGGCTGTATGCTACAGAGGAAATTCTTTTCTTTTTGAATTTATTTTAGTTTTGTTCACAGTGCTCTCTGATGACACCTCTGTCCGTGTCAGGAACTGTCCAGATCAGCATAGGTTTGCAATCGGGATTTTCTCCTACTCTGAACAGTTCCTGATATGGGGATAAGGTGTCAGCAGAGAGCACTCTGGTCAAGACAAAAAAGAAATTTCAAAAGTAAAAAATTTCCTCTGTAGCATACAGCTGCTAAAAAGTACTGGAAGGGTTATGATTTTTTAATAGAAGTAATTTACAAGTCTGTTTAACTATCTGGTATCAGTTTATTTAAAAAAAAATGTTTTCCACCAGAGTACCCCTTTAAGCTTTGATATCTTGAATACCATTAGAAATGTAAGGCTGACAAAAAAAAATAAAAAATAAAAAAATAGAGAACGGTGGGAAAATCCTAGAATCAAAAAGGACGGCCCCTAAGAGACCGCATATCCTTCCCTTGTCTTAATAATTAAACTTCTCTGCTTCATAAATAAAATGAGCATGCTTGAAATACATAAAACATGTGCATTTCACATCCCTTTAGGGTTCGGAAACCAGTGATGTTGTATAATGATATTTTTATATAGTTCCATATTAATAGCTTTCATACTATTTACACCAGGCACTAAGGATGCATCTCTTGATCTATGATGGCGTAGCCTTAAGTTGGTTTATTCGTCTAGATCTTTGGTGAATTGAAGATGTGGGGTGATGTGAAGTGATTTATGAGGAGGTAAGGGAATGAAAACAAATGTAAAATATATATGTTGTCTTTTGTGATGGGGTGGCTAGTTGAAGTGGATGATGCCTGAGTTATCTGATGAAACAAGGGTAGCACTGAACTGCATTTCAGAAGAGACTGACAAAATATAAAATGTCTCGAATTCCAATGAAATATTTCTGTGTTGCTCATATTGTTTTTGAGTAAGTACCTATTATGTTTCCAATAAACATGTTTATCCTCAAACATTATTTTTATTCAATATGTGTTATGTATTAAAGACATCCTAGACGAAAGTTAAAGGACAAGTATCATGAACAAAAATATAGCTCTATGAGAGAGCCATTTGGCAATCTTCGGCTCTCCCATAGAACTATATAAGGGGGGCATGGTGACCACTGCTTTGGGCAGGGGTCGTGACGTGCAGATGTGATGGAGATCTGGGGCTCTAAACAGGAGATCATGAAGGGCCCCAGCGCTCGGAGCCCCCGCAATCTAATGCATAGGATAGGGGATACATTTTTTTTTTCATGTTACTTGTCTTTTAAAGGAAAACTGCCACCAGGTTCACCCATACTAACATGTGGTACTGGTTGATAGTGCCGATGACACTGTTTAAAATGATCCCATTCATGACCTGATCCATGCTGCATTGCTACCTTATTCTTCTCTTTCCAAGTATGCTAATTAGCAGCTTGGGGCACGGGAGCCGTTACGATCCCTCCCTTGGGCACGGTGACGTCAGCTCTGTTCGTTCAACTCTCGGCCTGGCTCATCAATACTAATTTTATCCCTCCGTCTCCTTGCTTCAGACAAGTGTCTACTGCACCCATCCTGCTTCATGGCTACGCCTGGAAGCAGCCACTTCATCACGTCTGTTTGTGTTGGTTACATGGGTCCAAGATGGCCGCGGCTGTAAAGCTGCACTGCGTCAGCTTCTGGGTGTACCCAGAAAGTGGCACCTGCGCAGTAGGCACTGACACAGAGTGGGGAGTCAGAGGGATGAAATTAATATTAATAAGCCAGGCCAAGCGCTGAACGAACAGAGCTGAAATCACCCTGCCCAAAAGGAGGGATCTTAATCCTGCCCACACCCCAAGCTGCTAATTAGCATAATCGTAAAAAAGAAGAATAACGCAACAACGCAGCGCTGGATTGGGTGATGGTAGCCAGCATTTTACTCCGTGCCACTCACACTACTAGCCAGCACCACTGGTTAGTGCGGGTAAAACTGATGACAGTTTTCCTTTAAGTAACTAGTCTTTCTTTATATATTTAGATGGTTGCATAGATAAGTATCTACAAGGGGATCCGTAGCAATGTTATTCTGCTATAACCTTTCTTTAGATGTCCATAACTCAATAGGTATTTGAGTTTTGATATATACTAAAGATACTAGATAATTCACTACAGTCATATAGAAGGGTCAAGATGTGCTAATATACAGTAACCAAAGTGAGCTGCAATAAATTGTGTATTAAAGCATAAGAAAAGAGCCTACAGTGGACCTCCATTATAAGATGTTGTGTTATAGACAAAATGGCTATATACTTGCATACAACCATAGAGAGACAAACATAAAGAATGACAGTCCAGTGTCCTTAAAAATCCTTGGTTTTTATTGAAATCCACTTGACCTGACACAAGCCTTGTGTACTCTAATGCGTTTCAAGCTGTTATGCATAATGATATCCTTTATCTAAACAGCTCGAAATGCGTCAGATTACACTATATCCCTGCTTTATGAAGAATTTTATTGCATTTTAAAAGAAAAAAGAATAAAAAACATGATTTTTTTTAAAGACACATCCTTCACTGTCTAAGCATGGTCCTATATTTCTCTGTGCATCCTTGGAGTGTCTGGGCTATAGGTGAGCTTTGTGTTGTACCAAAATCACTGTCACGATGCCGGCTGGCAGGTAGTGGATCCTCTGTGCCAGAGAGGGATTGGCGTGGACCGTGCTAGTGGACCGGTTCTAAGCCACTACTGGTTTTCACCAGAGCCCGCCGCAAAGCGGGATGGTCTTGCTGCGGCGGTAGTGACCAGGTCGTATCCACTAGCAACGGCTCACCTCTCTGGCTGCTGAAGATAGGCGCGGTACAAGGGAGTAGGCAAAAGCAAGGTCGGACGTAGCAGAAGGTCGGGGCAGGCAGCAAGGATCGTAGTCAGGGGCAACGGCAGAAGGTCTGGAAACACAGGCAAGGAACACACAAGGAACGCTTTCACTGGCACTAAGGCAACAAGATCCGGCAAGGGAGTGCAGGGGAAGTGAGGTGATATAGGGAAGTGCACAGGTGAACACACTAATTGGGACCACTGCGCCAATCAGCGGCGCAGTGGCCCTTTAAATCGCAGAGACCCGGCGCGCGCGCGCCCTAGGGAGCGGGGCCGCGCGCGCCGGGACAGAACAGACGGAGAGCGAGTCAGGTAGGGGAGCCGGGGTGCGCATCGCGAGCGGGCGCTACCCGCATCGCGAATCGCATCCCGGCTGGCAGCGGAATCGCAGCGCCCCGGGTCAGAGGACGTGACCGGAGCGCTGCCGCGGGGAGAGTGAAGCGAGCGCTCCGGGGAGGAGCGGGGACCCGGAGCGCTCGGCGTAACAGTACCCCCCCCCTTGGGTCTCCCCCTCTTCTTAGAGCCTGAGAACCTGAGGAGCAGACTTTTGTCTAGGATGTTGTCCTCAGGTTCCCAGGATCTCTCTTCAGGACCACAACCCTCCCAGTCCACTAAAAAAAAATTTTTCCCTCTGACCTTTTTGGCAGCTAAAATTTCTTTGACCGAGAAGATGTCCGAGGAGCCAGAAACAGGAGTGGGAGGAACAGATTTGGGAGAAAAACGGTTGAGGATGAGTGGTTTGAGAAGAGAGACGTGAAAGGCATTAGGGATACGAAGAGAGGGAGGAAGAAGAAGTTTATAAGAGACAGGATTAATTTGACACAAAATTTTGAAAGGACCAAGATAGCGTGGTCCCAACTTGTAGCTAGGGACACGGAAGCGGACATATTTAGCGGAGAGCCATACCTTGTCTCCAGGGGAAAAAACGGGGGGAGCTCTTCTTTTCTTATCCGCGAACTTCTTCATGCGTGATGAAGCCTGTAAGAGAGAATTTTGGGTCTCTCTCCATATGATGGAAAGGTCACGAGAAATTTCATCCACAGCGGGCAGACCAGAGGGCAAGGGAGTAGGGAGGGGGGGAAGAGGGTGACGGCCGTACACCACGAAAAATGGGGATTTGGAGGAAGACTCAGAGACCCTGAAGTTATACGAGAATTCGGCCCATGGGAGGAGATCTGCCCAGTCATCCTGGCGGGAGGAAACAAAATGTCGCAAATAATCACCCAAGATCTGGTTAATCCTTTCTACTTGTCCATTGGACTGGGGATGATATGCAGAAGAAAAATTTAATTTAATCTTGAGTTGTTTACAGAGAGCCCTCCAGAATTTAGACACGAATTGGACGCCTCTATCCGAGACAATCTGCGTAGGCAACCCGTGAAGACGAAAAATGTGTACAAAAAATTGTTTAGCCAACTGAGGCGCAGAAGGAAGACCAGGAAGAGGGATGAAATGTGCCATTTTGGAGAATCGATCAACGACCACCCAAATAACAGTGTTGCCACGGGAAGGGGGTAAATCAGTAATAAAATCCATACCAATCAGAGACCAAGGCTGTTCGGGGACAGGCAGAGGATGAAGAAAACCAGCGGGCTTCTGGCGAGGAGTCTTATCCCGGGCACAGATAGTGCAGGCTCGCACAAAGTCCATATAGGCCTTAGGGAGACCGGTTACTGGAGGAACCACAGAGTTACGGCAAGGGTTACTGGGAACCGGTTTTAGACAGTTCTTGGAACAAGAGGACCCCCAACTCTTGATCTCCCCAGTGGACCAATCCAGGGTAGGGGAATGAAGTTGAAGCCAGGGAAGTCCAAGGAGAATTTCCGAGGTGCAATTGGGGAGGACCAAAAGTTCAATCCTCTCATGATGAGATCCGATGCTCATAAGAAGGGGCTCCGTGCGGAAACGTATGGTACAGTCCAATCTTTCATTATTTACACAATTGATGTAGAGGGGTCTGGTGAGACTGGTCACCGGGATGTTGAACCTGTTGACGAGAGAGGCCAAAATAAAATTTCCTGCAGATCCTGAGTCCAAGAAGGCCACTGTAGAGAAGGAGAAGGCAGAGGCAGACATCCGCACAGGCACAGTAAGACGTGGAGAAGCAGAGTAGACATCAAGGACTGTCTCACCTTTGTGCGGAGTCAGCGTACGTCTTTCCAGGTGGGGAGGACGGATAGGACAATCTCTTAGGAAGTGTTCGGTACTAGCACAGTACAGGCAGAGGTTCTCCATACGGCGTCGTGTCCTCTCTTGAGGTGTCAGGCGAGACCGGTCGACCTGCATAGCCTCCACGGCGGGAGGCACAGGAACAGATTGCAGGGGACCAGAGGAGAGAGGAGCCGAGGAGAAGAAACGCCTCGTGCGAACAGAGTCCATATCTTGGCGGAGTTCCTGACGCCTTTCGGAAAAACGCATGTCAATGCGAGTGGCTAGGTGAATAAGTTCATGTAGATTAGCAGGAATTTCTCGTGCGGCCAGAACATCTTTAATGTTGCTGGATAGGCCTTTTTTGAAGGTCGCGCAGAGGGCCTCATTATTCCAGGACAATTCTGAAGCAAGAGTACGGAATTGTACGGCATACTCGCCAACGGAAGAATTACCCTGGACCAGGTTCAACAGGGCAGTCTCAGCAGAAGAGGCTCGGGCAGGTTCCTCAAAGACACTTCGGAATTCCGAGAAGAAGGAGTGTACAGAGGCAGTGACGGGGTCATTGCGGTCCCAGAGCGGTGTGGCCCATGACAGGGCTTTTCCGGACAGAAGGCTGACTACGAAAGCCACCTTAGACCTTTCAGTGGGAAACAGGTCCGACATCATCTCCAGATGCAGGGAACATTGGGAAAGAAAGCCACGGCAAAACTTAGAGTCCCCATCAAATTTATCCGGCAAGGATAAGCGTATCCCAGGAGCGGCCACTCGCTGCGGAGGAGGTGCAGGAGCTGGCGGAGGAGATGACTGCTGAAGCTGTGGTAGTAACTGTTGTAGCATAACGGTCAGTTGAGACAGCTGTTGGCCTTGTTGCGCTATCTGTTGTGACTGCTGGGCGACCACCGTGGTGAGGTCAGCGACAACTGGCAGAGGAACTTCAGCGGGATCCATGGCCGGATCTACTGTCACGATGCCGGCTGGCAGGTAGTGGATCCTCTGTGCCAGAGAGGGATTGGCGTGGACCGTGCTAGTGGACCGGTTCTAAGCCACTACTGGTTTTCACCAGAGCCCGCCGCAAAGCGGGATGGTCTTGCTGCGGCGGTAGTGACCAGGTCGTATCCACTAGCAACGGCTCACCTCTCTGGCTGCTGAAGATAGGCGCGGTACAAGGGAGTAGGCAAAAGCAAGGTCGGACGTAGCAGAAGGTCGGGGCAGGCAGCAAGGATCGTAGTCAGGGGCAACGGCAGAAGGTCTGGAAACACAGGCAAGGAACACACAAGGAACGCTTTCACTGGCACTAAGGCAACAAGATCCGGCAAGGGAGTGCAGGGGAAGTGAGGTGATATAGGGAAGTGCACAGGTGAACACACTAATTGGGACCACCGCGCCAATCAGCGGCGCAGTGGCCCTTTAAATCGCAGAGACCCGGCGCGCGCGCGCCCTAGGGAGCGGGGCCGCGCGCGCCGGGACAGAACAGACGGAGAGCGAGTCAGGTAGGGGAGCCGGGGTGCGCATCGCGAGCGGGCGCTACCCGCATCGCGAATCGCATCCCGGCTGGCAGCGGAATCGCAGCGCCCCGGGTCAGAGGACGTGACCGGAGCGCTGCCGCGGGGAGAGTGAAGCGAGCGCTCCGGGGAGGAGCGGGGACCCGGAGCGCTCGGCGTAACAATCACACTATGTAGTTATGGTATAGTGTGCACCATAGTTCCCAGAAGTGTGATGCCAAATGATATATTATTACTGGTTTACTGAGCAATGATAGATTAGACAGAGCACAATAAGTTAAAAAAAAAAAAAAACATTGGAATGAGTTGGATAAATGTGGATTTAAGTAAATATTGGGCTGTTTCCAAACCAGGGTGTCCCAGGCTGTTGCAAAACTACAACACCCAGCATGGGAGCATTTGGCTTTCCGGGCTATGCTGGGAGTTGTAGTTTTGCAACAGCTGGAGGTGCTCTTGTTGGGAAACACTGGCATCTGCCATTCATTTCAATGCAATGCAAAAGGATATTCCTTTAGAACCTACAAAGGTCATGTGGAGAAACATGGTGGCTCACCGGCTCAATTCACAACTTCCTGTGGAGCATACAGCATCTGATAAGTACTGGAATAATTAAGATGAATTAATCTAAGTAATTTACAAATCTGTATAATTTTGGCATCATTTGATTTAAAAACATTTTCCCCCCACGGAGTACCCCTTTAAGACACCACATAAACGTGAAAGTTATACAAGATATAAAATATATTTTTATGTGAACTATCTTTGGTTAGATAGTAGATTAGTAGTTAGATACAATGTAACACATGTATTCACATCAGAATGTATTAGTCTCAGGTTCTTGCTTTTAACATAGTAGGTGGGGTGTAGGGGGAGGGGATTAAAATGGTTGATTAAACATTTAGGTATCCCCTTTCAGCTAGCTTGTCTGTCTTCATCTATTTATTGCATATCGCATATTTTGTGGAATTATTCACCGGTCAATCCTTGCTAGGAGCTCTGAAAGGCAGAATATATTTATTTTATGGATTCTTGGTATTCATATATGGGAATACCCATAGTAGATGATGTGAGGATCTTTATATGAACATTATCCTGACAGCATGGCCTAGATTAATCAGATTCTGTAATGTTAACTCCAGTATGGAAAATATTTCAGTTTTTTTTTAAATATATATTGAGCAAATTACTCTCCATTTATGAAAATAAATGTTATTTTGGAATAAGTACATTTTATTTTATTAAAAAAATTATTATTATTGATATTATTATTAACAATATATCGAAAAGTTAAATATTTTTTTCTATTTTGCCTATTTTTTGTTCTAGGCTCTTACTATAACAGGTCAACTATAGCTTTTCCAAATTCCATACAAAACTACAATTTAAAGACTGCGGGAAGAGACATCAAATAATCACCTTGACTTTTACTGAGAATGTTCCTTTTTTCCTCACCTACTTAACATGGATCCTGTAGGCAATACATGCTGAGTTAGGTAGAACTTTTGAAGTAAAAAGGTGAGTGAGGAAAATAAAATATCAGAAATGGTTATACCTTCTAAATACTAATTTAAAAATCTATCTATCTATCTATCTGTCTGTCTGTCTGTCTGTCTGTCTGTATGTCTGTCCGTCTATCCATCTATCTATCTATCTATCGACACTGTACATACCATAGATAGATTATTCAGTTGCTATAGAGTTTCTGGAAAGATATTGATCTCTTGTCTATTTTAATAAATGGTTATAAGTGGCACGGGGGGCACTTGCCTGAGGTCTTTGCCCCATGGTCTAGACAGGGCTGGTGCAAGGGTTTTTGCCACCCTATTTTTGCCACTCCTTGACCCTGCTCATTGGCTCCGCCCTTTGACATGCCCCACCTTACTATTGGGGGGACACACTGTAACAAACCTCCTCATGAAATCTCCTTATTACTGGGGGGACACACTGTAACATACACCCTCTTCATGTAATTTCCTTACTACTGGGGTGATACACTGTAATAACCCCCCTCCTCATGTAATCTCCTTACTACTGAGATGACACAATGTAACAAACCTCCTTCTCATGTAATCACCTTACTACTGGGGTGACACACTGTAACAAGCCTCCTCCTCATGTAATCTCCTTACTACTGAGATGACACACTGTAACAAGCCTCCTCTTCCTCATGTAATCTCCTTACTATTGGGGTGACACACTGTAACAAGCATCCTCCTCATGTATTCTCCTTACTTCTGGGGTGACACACTGTAACAAACCTCATCCTCATGTAATCTCCTTACTACTGAGATGACACACTGTAACAAGCCTCCTCCTCTTCATGTAATCTCCTTACTACTGGGGTGACACACTGTAACAAACCTCCTCCTCATGTAATCTCCTTACTACTGAGATGACACACTGTAACAAACCGCCTTCTCATGTATTCACCTTACTACTGGGGTGACACAAACAACCCTTCTCACGTGTCAATGGTTCTGGCTGGGCGGGTGCTTTGGATGCTGGCTGGTTACTAACTTTCTTGTAGTGGGCAGAGGCACCCCCATAAAGAGGGAGCTTGAGGCGGCTGCCTATTTTGCCTATAGGCAGAACCGGCCTTGAGTCTAGATCCTTTGGCACCAGCACTAGTAACATTTTATTGTATCTGCATTCTTCCCCTCATTTTACTGTTCTGCCCCCGGTCTCTTTAGAGCAGTAGTCTCAAATTGTGGCCCTCCTGCTGTTGCAAAACTTCAACTTCCAGCATGCCGGACAGTCAACGGCTGTCCGGGAAAGCTGGGAGTTGAAGTTTTGCAACAGTTGCAGGGTCACAGTTTAAGACCACTTTAGAGTTTACCAACATCCTTGGCAGTGAAAACCTGCACATAAATTTGGTTTCCACAGATGCTACAATGTTAGCGAACAAAAAAGTAAAGTAGATGGATAGCGTATTCATTTCAGATATCTTTCAGCCCCGCTAATCTATTGTTCTACACAGCCGCATTGCCCAGAATTAAACAATGTATAGAGATAGTCCATCAATCACTTTTTCTTGGAAAACCCATTAAAAATATATTTGAGTAAAAGAAAAGGGGTTCTGATTACCAGAAGTAATGCCAGGTAGTTAGGAAGGTGGCTTAACCCCTCAAGGGTTTTTCAGTTTTTGCATTTTCGTTTTTTCCTCCTTACCTTTTAAAAATCATAACCCTTTCAATTTTCCACCTAAAAATCCATATTATGGCTTATTTTTTGCGTCACCAATTCTACTTTGCAGGGACAATAATCATTTTACCTGAAAATCCACAGCAAAACGGGAAAAAAAATCATTGTGAGACAAAATCGAAGAAAAAATGCCATTTTGTAACTTTTGGGGGCTTCCGTTTCTATGCAGTGCATATTTCGGTAAAAAAAATGACACCTTATCATTATTCTGTACGTCCATACAGTTAAAATGATACCCTACTTATATAGGTTTGATTTTGTCGTACCTCTGGAAAAAATCATAACTACATGCAGGAAAATTTATATGTTTAAAAATGTCCTCTTCTGACCTCTATAACTTTTTTATTGTTCCGCGTACAGGGCGGTATGAGGGCTCATTTTTTGTGCCGTGATCTGAAGTTTTGATCTGACTTTTTGATCACTTTTTATTCATTTTTTTAATGGTATAAAAAGTGACCAAAATACACTACATTTTTTTACGGGTACGCCATTGACCGTGCAGTTTAATTAAGAATATATTTTTATAGTTCGGACATTTACGCACGCGGCAATACCACATATGTTTACTTTTATTTTTATTTACACTGTTTTATTTTTTTTTCATGGGAAAAGGGGTGTGATTCAAACTTTTATTAGGGAAGGGGTTGAATGATTTTTTTTTGCAGTGTTATAGCTCCCATAGGGACCTATAACACTGAACACACTGATCTTTTACACATTTTGGCGCTTGACTGCTCCTGCCTGGATCTCAGGCACGGAGCAGTCATTTGCCGATCGGACACCGAGGAGGCAGGTAAGGTCCCTCCCGGTGTACTGTAAGCTGTTCGGGGCGCCGCAATTTTACCGTGGTGGTCCCGAATTGCCCGACTGAGCAGCCGGGATACTTTCACTTTCGCTTCAGACGCGGTGATCAGCTTTGATTGCTGCATCTGAAGGGTTAATACAGGGCATCACCGTGATCGGTGATGTCCTGTATTAGCCACGGGTCCCGGCCGTTAATGGCCGCAGGGACCGACCCGATAGGACAGGGTTTTCATGTGCATTTGCCATATAAGACGCACCAACTTTTCCCCCCCAATTTTGGGGAAGAAAAAGTGCGGCTTTCACGCCCAAAAATACGGTAAAATGATATGGCCGTTGATAGTCGCAGGGACCGACCCAATATGACCCGTTAGCCGCTGCATATCACGGGAGCCGGCGGAGGATGTAAATATACGTCCTTCGTCGTTAAAGGGGTACCCCAGTAAAAAAAAAAATAATAATAATTTTTAGATCAACAGGTGCCACAAAGTTAAACAGATTTGTAAATTTCTTCTATTAAAAATTTACTCTGGACAGTTCCTGACACAGAGAGAGGTGTCTGCAGACAGCACTGTGGTCAGACTGGAAGGAACTTCATATCTTCCTCTGTAGTATACAGCAGCTAATAAGTACTGGAAGGATTAAGAAATTTTAAAAAGAAGTAACTTATATGTTTAACTTTCTGGAGACAGTTTATATGAAAAAACTGTTTTCCACCAGGGTACCCTTTTATTCAGCTTCTGAAAAAAGTCTAATTTTTATGTTTTCTAATGGGCATGCTCATCCTTACTGTAGGTCACTGTATATAGAACTTTTTATTACTGTTTATATGGTAGAACAATATGAATTTAGTAGAAAAAAAAAGATATATATATATATATATATATATATATATATATATATATGTGTGTGTGTGTGCAAAGAGGCTATGAAGCGCCAAACAGAATTGAATCCTTATTTGTTGTTAACTTTTACAATAGAACGAGAGAATGAAGGGGTTATCAAGAAATAGAAAAACAGAGCTAATTTCTTTCAAAAACAGCTCCACTTCTGTCCCCAGGTTGTGTGTGGTATTACAACTTGGCTTTATGCACTTCAATGGAACTGAGCTGCAGAACCTTACCCAACCTGGAGACAGTCAGGGAGCATTTTTGAAAGAAATTAGCTCTGTTTTTCTATCTCTGGATAATCCCTTTAATGATGATAAAGCTGAATATAGAGATTGAGCCGCCATTGATATAAAGATAAACCCAATATATTATGCAGAATTATCTATGTTATTACAGGTAATTTAAACTGTAATTTTGCTGCTTCTGCTTTTATTGATTTGACCATTTACAATTACGAGGGGAAGTACAGCTGCAAAAATAATTCTGCAAGAGCGACTCTCATTTATTGCAAATATGAGTCATTTAGTAGTAAAGTGTTCACCTTCAACAGGTAGTTTAAGACTTAATGGGCTTGTAGAGTCACCATGTATGTGCATTTTTATCAGTTAAGTGGATCTTACACGGCTTTGGTAATTACTTTCGTTTTTAATCCATTTCAGCTAATTGCCGTTATTGTAAGTATTGCATAAATGCATAGTATCATATCCTTTACATTGGGTAACTAAAGGGAATTGAGGACTTCAAAGGAAGAAGGGAGATATAACGTATTTTTCGCCATATAAGACGTTCCGGCATATAAGAGGCACCCAATTTTAAAGGAGGAAAATCTAGAAAAAAATTATTCTGAACCAAATACAATGTAAAGTATAGGACAGTGATCTTCAACCTGCGGACCTCCAGATGTTGCAAAACTACAACTCCCAGCATGCCCGGACAGCCGTTGGCTGGAGGTCCGCAGGTTGAAGACCAATGTTATAGGAGGCAATACTCACGCGTCCCCGCTGCTCCGGACCCGCCACTGCTCGTCACCGCTGCCCTGGATGTCGCCCTCCATTGCTGTCGTCGCGTCCCCGGGGTGTCCCCATCGCTCCGGAACGTCTCTGCTGCCCGGGATTCTCGCTCTCCGTCGCCGCCATCACGTCGCTACGCACGCCGCTCCTATTGGATGACGGGACGGCGTGCGCGACAACGTGATGACGACTAAGGAGAGTGCCGGCCATGCAGGGGATCCCGGCATGGAGCAGTCATTCACCGATCGGACACCGAGGAGGCTGGTAAGGTTCCTCCCGTTGTCCTGCAAGCTGTTCGGGATGCTGCGATTTCACCGCGGCGGTCCCGAACAGCCCGACTGAGCAGCCGGGTTAGTTTCACTTTCACTTCAGACGCGGAGGTCAGCTTTGATCGCCGCTTCTGAAGGGTTAATACAGGGCATCACCGCGATCGGTGATGTCCTGTATATGCCGCGGGTCCCGGCCGTTAATAGCCGTAGGGACTGCCGCGATATGACAGGGTTTTAATGTGTATTTGCAGTATAAGACACACCAACTTTCCCCCCTCCCCAGTTTTGGGGAAGAAAAAGAGCGTCTTATAAGGCGAAAAATACGGTAACACTTCTGCAAAATCTCTTTGGATTTTGTGCAAAAGGATATGCCCATAGATAACTATATATCCATCCACGTGTAAATTCATTTGAATAAATAAATACATACATACACACCTACATAAACACGTGTAGATGCATTCATATAAACAACTCTCTCAGTGAACATGCACTCAATTGACACACTGACAGTGTTTATGCATAGTATATGCAACCCATTGTTCTTTGATGATATCATAAAGTGCATTTAAATAATAATTACCAAAAATGGTATCATTTCTATTACTACATTTGTATACATACCATTGACATTTTTGGGTCTTGCATGCAAGCAAAAAAAAAAGACCTGCCTCCCATGGTAACTAATAGGAGCTGATTATTCATTTATATTGAAAATGTGTTCAACTTCAATGCAGAGCAAGGCCACGTTTTCTCTAGACAGTATTGAATCTATATGTGTCAATCTGAATTTGATTAAAAACAGATTTACCGTGGTCCACGAGAACTGAAGAGAAATCCAATAAACCCGGAAAACATTACATTATACTACAAAAAAAGGCTAAAAGAAATAAAAATGCTCCGTCTATTAAAGTACCATGTATCATTCAGAAAATTTCCCTGGTGTCTCAAGACTATAGCAAGTAACATTTATATTAAAGGGTTACGCTGCGGCCCCGGCATCCGGAACATTTTGTTCCGAACGCTTGGAGCGGGCAGCGGGGGTCATGACTTTACAGCCAAGCCTCTCGTTTTGTTGTGCCATGCCCCCTTAATGCAAGTCTATGGGAGTGTGGCGTTACGATGGGTGTGGCCGTGATGTGACGACCCCCGCTGCCCGCTCCAAGCGTTCCAAATGAACACCAGGTGCTGCACAGAGGTCCTTTAGATAGGGGATAAAATGCCTAGGGGCGGAGTACCCCTTTAAGCTTAACAGTTTTAGCAAATAGTATCTAGCTGGGCTATCAGAAGGTTGTTCTGCATTGAGAGGAAGATGTCCGGGTTTTGGACAGCTACAAATGCTGATGTAAGGCAGAGAAAAAAGCTCAGATGAGGCTACACCTACTGTAAGGAAAAAAGCTCAAGAGAAGCTGGAGGGGTACCTATTGATCATATGATATCATGATTGACTACGAACATTTGGATAGGAACCTGTGGTTTTTACAGTTTCATTCAAATTTTTTTACATTTTTTTTTACAGTTTTAGCTTGAAAATTCTCGTAAATTGTCTGATTTTAACAGGGATAGCTGACCACTAAAAATGGTGTTTATAAATGAACACAAATAAATGTATACAGTTTGGGTTTATAACTAATAGACTTGAAGAAAAAAAAAAAAGAAGCTTTTTATAGTTTAAAAAGTTTAAAGGGGTACTCCGGTGCTTAGACATCTTATCCCCTATCCAAAGGATACAGAATAAGATGCCTGATCGCGTAGGTCCCACCGCTGGGGACCCCCGTGATCTAGCACGCAGCACCCCAGTTAAAATCGGTCTCTGGAGCATGTTCCCTCCGGGTCTGATTACCGGCGACCACGGGGCCGGCGGCGTGTGATGTCACACTCCGCCCCTCAATGCAAGCCTATGGATGGGGGCGTGACAGCTGTCACTCCCCCTCCCATAGGCTTGCATTGAGAGGCAGAGTGTGACGTCACACGGGGGCGGAGGCGTGATGTCACACGCCGCCGGCCCCGTGGTCGCTGGTAATCAGACCTGGAGCGAACATGCAGCAGCGGTCCAGCAGCGGGACCCCTGCGATCAGGCATCTTATCCCCTATCCTTTGGATAGGGGATAAGATGTCTAAGCACCGGAATACCCCTTTAATGTTTTACAAATTATACTTCATTCACATAGCAATGTCAAAGGGTCACTCCATTTTTTATTTATTTATTCATTCATTCCTTTATTTTATTTCACTAAAGATAAGATTGAGGTTTTTACTCTCAGTTTGAGGTTTTCTCTATGCTCCTCTACAAGACTTGTCTGAGCCATTCCTACAGAAGCAAAACACCGGCACCCAGGGTATACTCTGATCTTACTATAGCACAATGAATATTAAAAGTCTGTAATACAATATCACACTTGTAAAGGCAATAGTTCTATTTCTGCTTTGCCAACTCCCTCTGCAGCAATAACTTTGCTTCTTAAAGACAGGTAAGTGAAGAAGAGGTGTTAATAAATTCTTCATTATCCACTATACACCTCACATAGTCATAAACTCAAATCTCTTTAGAACCTGCATTTGAGGTTGTTTGGCTTTCAGCAATTCTGTTTAATTAAAAATGCTTATCAGGCTGTTCAATTATTTACTAAATATATTCGATCATCTATGTAGGATAAAAGCTGTAAAACAGCCTTTGCTGTATAAGCTTTACTACTAATATAGTGGTTGTTAGTTGCTTACATGCAGCAATGATAAACAGTCCCTTGATAGAAGCCCACTGCTAACACGTATTGTAATACAACATAACCATGACCGTAAATTAAGGGGGGGGGGGGGGGGCCACATATTTACATTGCAACATGAATCAATACAGTCTGGAATGTTTCTTCAGTAAAAGCCGCAAGACAGTAAGATAGCTTAATGGTAACACGGATGTCATTTTTGTCATGGTTTGAACTATGGGTGACATGTGCATGGAATCTGTATCTTTCACTTTAAAGGGGTACTCCACCCCTAGACATCTTATCCCCTATCCAAAGATGTCTGATCCCGCCGCTGGGGACCCCCACAATGTAGCATGCAGCACCCACCTGCATCTGCTTTTGGCAGCGCTGGAGGTTCTGGCTCCTGACCACAGGAACGGAAGATCGTGACGTCACAACTCCCCCCCCCCCCCCCGTGTATGACATCACGCCCCGCCCCCTCAATGCAAGTCTATGTGAGGGGGCATGACAGCTGTCACGCCCCCTCCCATAGGCTTGCATTGAGGGGGGCGGAGCGTGACATCACACAGAGGCGGAGCCGTGACGTCACAATGCTACGGCCCCGTGATCGACAGTAATCAGATCCGGAGCGAACACGCTCCAGGGACTGATTTTAACAGGGTGCGGCATGCAAGATCACGGGGGTCCCCAGCGGCGGGACTCCCACGATCAGGCATCTTATCCCCTATCCTTTGGATAGGGGATAAGATGTCTAAGCACCAGAGTTATATAAACTGTAACAGAACATTCACATGTAGGAGCACCCTCATGACGTCACACCACGCCCCATCGATGCAAGTCTATGGGAGGTGGTGTGGCGGCCATCAAGCATCTTCCAATAGACTTGCATTGATGGGGCGTGGTGTGACAGCATGAGGGTGCTCCTACATGTGAATATTCTGTTACAGTTTATATAAACATAACATCACGACCTCTGCCGCCCACTCCAAGCGTCCGGAACAAAATTTTCCTGAAATCTGAGGCAGCAGAGTAAATCTTTAAAGGGGTACTCTGCTTCTCAGTGTTTGGAACAAACTGTTCTGAATGCTGGAGCTGGCACTGGGAGCTTGTGATGTTATAGCCCTGCACCCTCATGATGTCACACCCCCTCCCACAGACTTGCATTGAGGGGGTGGGGCGTGATGTGACAAATGCTGAGCAGTGGAGTACCCCTTTAAGAAAGCATGGGCTTCTTTACTGCTTTTCAGTGCACAGCTGTGCTAGCAACATTCCATAACATCATATAGGGGATATTTTTTTTAAATAAGTTTTCCCACAATGGACATTTATATGGACAGCTCATCCATAAGATAATGTGAGAAATATCCTATTACCGAAGCCGCTCTAATGGGATCTGATGCTCCGGGGAATAGTGGTCCTGAACCCCTGATTCCTCCTTATTATTCTACCACAGTGAGGAGGAGTTTGGATAGAGTGGTGGTGGAATATGGTTGGGAAAGGAGTTGTAATATGGCAGAAGATATATTTAGCAATGTAATCTCATCAGTAAATGTTACATGTAAATGAAATAAGAAGCAGCTTTAGCCGATGCCAATATGTTCTACTCCTAGCTTCATGTGAATGCACAATATCCTGTAACCCAGAGATGATTTTAGAAATTTACTGTTGGAAAGCCTCAGATTTAGTAAGCTGTCATGTGCTCGTTCGGTTCTCTTTGACTCTTTAATTATTTATAAGGCATGCCGGAAAGTGTGTGCCTGCGACTGACATGCCATATTTATCAAAAAGCTGAGCTCAAACAGTAATGCTCGCCCAGGTGAAATCATTAATGCCACTGCTTGACATGATGCAATAAACTCTTAGCGACCAGCTGAACGCTGTAGTAAATAACATTATATATATATATATATATATATATATATATATGTATATATATATATATATATATATATATATATATATATATATATATGTTATAGAAGAAGGCAGCACAAGGTTGTAGTTGGTGCAGGCAGGTCTAAGGGGCCCCGGTCCCAGGGTCCAAAAATTGCATATCCAAAAATAAGGGCGACCGCAGCACACAGGTGGATTCAAATAAAAAAAGGGGATTTATTCCATGAACAAGAGTGCGACGGAACGTCGCACTCTTGTTCATGGAATAAATCACCTTTTTTTATTTGAATCCACCTGTGTTTTGCGGTCACCCTTATTTTTGTATATATATATATATATATATATATATATATATATATATATATATATATATTTATATATATTGGCATAAAATCCCAATCAGTTCTGAGACTTCTTAACTGGAGTCGGAGCTGGTTGCAGGACACACTACCTGTATAGGGGGTGTGGTGAGCTAATTTGAATATTTTTTACCCTGGTGCCCGCGGAGTGCAAATGGCCTACTTAAATCTCTGTCTCACGTCAGGAGTGGCGTCCTCTCCCCGAGGAAAATATTGATCCCGTTTAGCTAGTCAGAGGCCTCTCACCAAGCCAAGCCAGATAACCCTGCTCTGTACTGACGAGGGGCAAGTACCCCGAAACAGCTTTCTGCAGATGGGTTCTCTTTCCTTCTGGAGAGAGTTCTGGCTTGGCATAAAATCCCAATCAGTTCTGAGACTTCTTAACTGGAGTCGGAGCTGGTTGCAGGACACACTACCTGTATAGGGGGTGTGGTGAGCTCATTTGAATATTTTTTACCCAGGTGCCCGCGGAGTGCAAATGGCCTACTTAAATCTCCGTCTCACGTCAGGAGTGGCGTCCTCTCCCCGAGGAAAATACTGATCGTGTATATATATATTCTCTCTCTCTCTATATATATATGGGGATATATAGAAATTAAATTGTGCCATTTAGTATTAGTCTGCCTATTCTCTAAGTAGTATCCATTTAAGGTAAAAAGTAACATCTTATCTTATCAGTAATCTAAGGTGACAGGTTCTCCTAGAAGCTTTTCCGGTGTCACTATTGTCCATCTGATTATCAGTTATATCTGTACTGTCAGTGCAGCAATGCAACACTATGTTAGATTGCACTGATTGGATTTGTATTACTTTTGTTGCTTTGACATAATATTCATAGACCAGGATGTATTACATTAATATGGATGGACTTGCCTCATACAGTAGATGAAAGATGTGAAGCCAGAATTGAAGCCCTGTATGTAAAGGCTTTTTCGTGCCCTTTCTATAAGGCTATGTCTACTACACGTTGCACAGTCCAAAGTCACTGTATTTGTACTACATTTTTAAAAAAATGAGGGGACATTTGTTTATGTTGCGACCTTCAAATAGCTGAGACTTTAAAGGGCAAAAAAAAAAAAAATGTTTATATATCAACTGGCTCCGGAAAGTTAAACAGATTTGTAAATTACTTCTATTAAAAAATCTTAATCCTTCCAATAGTTATTAGCTTCTGAAGTTGAGTTGTTGTTTTCTGTCTAACTGCTCAATGATGATGTCACGTCCCGGGAGCTGTGCATGATGGGAGAATATCCCCATAGGAACTGCACAGATCCCGGGATGTGACATCATCATTGAGCAGTTAGACAGAAAACAACAACTCAACTTCAAAAGCTAATAACTATTGGAAGGATTAAGATTTTTTAATAGAAGTAATTTACAAATTTGTTTAACTTTCCAGAGCCAGTTGATATATAAAAAAAAGTGTTGGCCTGGAATACCCCTTTAAGTCAACAGAAATCTATCCAGAATGGTCACAATATGATTACATTCATGTCCATTGGCTGTGGAGAAGCACTATTCAGTACCGTGATATTGCAAAACACCTTGAGCAGCTAAAGTTTCAATGTAGCCCTAGCTCAATACAGTACCTTCAAAATCATTAAATTGTACAGTATGTAGAAAGTAGTACACGTGAATGGAAGAGCCAGGGGTGGGACAGGCTCTTGTGTGAGTAATAAGATGGTAGCCGAGTAATGAAGTATGGTTCTGGTAAGCAGCACAGAGTTAGGTACAATAAGACAAGTTTTGGCTGGCGGAAAAGTTTCAGGCACAGAGTTTGGAGTTGACCATGGGAGAGTCAGCATTGTGGATATTGGCCGGGCAAAGTTCAGGCACAGATCAAGAACAAAATACCTTCACTATGGTAAAACAACACTATTTCTTAGACCCAGGCAAGTGGATGGAACAGTCTTAACCAAGTAATGTCAGGAAGGGATAGTTGATAGATATATTACAAGTGTGTATACTGGGCCTTTAAATTGCAGATTACCTCAAAAAGGCAGAGCGCACTCTAAAGTCAAACCGGGAACTGCAGTCATGAGAGGAAGATTGGTAGGAAGTCCAGGCCTGGGGGTAGGGAGTTTGTGGATCAGCAGCAGAGACCCAGCAATGGTGAGTGTAGAGGCAGACAGAATCCTGTCGCGTGTCATTGCAGAGGGTTTCCTGGAATCACTCTTAACGACTTCATATTAGGATATATAAGGTATATCCTGGTGGTGCAAAGAGTGCTTGTGGCTGAAGCCCCACCCACATATGCATATACATCTGCATGCACTATACTGATTGTAGAACTTAATGGGGTACTCCGCTGCCCTAGCGTTTGGACCATTTTGTTCTAAATGCTTAGAGCGGGCTGCGGGGGGTCTTGATGTCACAGCCACGCCCCTTGTGACATCACACCACACCCCCTCAATGCAAGTATATGGGAGGGGGCGTGGCAGTCATCACGTCCCCTCCCATAGACTTGCATTGAGGTGGTGTAGCGTGACGTCACGAGGGGCCTGGCCATGAAATCATGAGCCCCGCCGCCCGCACCCAGCGTCCTAAACCCCTGCATGGAGACTGCAGGGGTCCCAGCTGTGGGACCCCTGCAATCAGACATCTTATCCCCTATCCAAAGGTTAAGATATGATGTCTAGAGGTGGAGTACCCCTTTGAAATTCCTTTGCATGAGCAGCATGTGAGATACTGTATAACAATTCCATTAGTACCAATATAGCCAGAAACCAGTATTCTAGTAGGGTAGAGACAACTCAAGTATCCATTGGCAGTGAATCTGTGCAGTGTGTTGTATTCCCACAAATGTCAGAACTCAAACTAAATTACTTTTTTTTTTTAGCAATTCATATGACACAGATAAGTAAAATCATTCTTGCAGTTATTTACTTAGAGGATTGGCAGGAAAAGTGTGAGAGGGGAGGAATGCAAGCCCGGCTAAACCTTGTTTATAATACACCGGCAGCTCCGAGTTAAGGAGAAGACAGCTTGGAAACAACAGGAGAAGGACTGTTCTGGTGATTGCAACACTTTAGGAAACAAACAATAATATTAAGTTATAGGATCTGGCTACAGGATCCAGCTGTCACTCAATCTAGTTATCAGAAAGGGCACTGAAGAGCCTTACAAATATCTAACGGAGAATTGGCTCGATCACATATGTTCTGAAAATAGATACATTTAATTTAATATTCCTCACCAAATGTTCAAACACCATTCACCTCAATTGCTGCACCTGTCTTCCTGTATTGCAGGCACTGTTTTATTGTCCATGAATTTCAGTTTCCACAAAAACACAACTGAACTTTGTTTAGCTAAAGTTTTTTTTGATACAGCAGCTTTGTTATTTTTTGTGTGTATTATTTACGCATTTTTAAATTACTTTTTTTTCATGTTTTTTGATGTGTTTATTTTTTGTGTACTGCTATGCGTTGCTGTATTGTACAGGTCTCCTTTATGAAGCACTCCAATTAATAAAAATCGATTTACAATCCATGCTTCTTATTTAGAATGAGAAACTTTAAACCTGTCATAGTGCAAAAAAAGAAAAAAGAAAAGTTATATATCACCCAGTACCGAATCATGACCATGTATATCTAATTTTTATGTGTCTAGCCACTTTATTTTAATTTTTATTACACTTTTATTGTTGCTCACATGCATGAATTCCTCTCCAAGGGAGGGGGCGTGGCCTTAATGTGCAGGCCTCAGCATGACATGACTTGGTCAGCCTGGTAGTCATCCGGTCACTCCAGGCTGCTATGTAACCCCTTCTTCTGTGTTTTCATGTGGCACATGTGCCTCCAGCTGTTGCAAAACTACAGCTCCCAACATGCTGAGACAGCAGCGGCTTACCAAGCATGCTGGGAGTTGTAGTTTTGCAACAGCTGCAGGCACCCTGTTGAGAAACACTGCTCTATAGAGCCCAAGCTTTCTCTCTCCCCTGCTGCAGGTTCCCCTGCTAATGTGGCTCCCATGCTCAGTGGAGCTGTACCCCCCAACCCCCACACTCCAACAGACACCTGTCACACCAGCCGACCTTTTGCTCACCACAAGCGCTGCTGTACAGACCCAGGTAGCAGCACTGCTCCCCTGCACTCCATGGAACAGGACGTGCCGAAAATTTACCTGTTGCTGCTGATTACTCTGCCGCCTCTCCTCTATGATGCCCGCTCCTCTAGATGCCTGCTTCTGTGGGTGCACGCTGCTCTAAGGATCAATCCAGCCTGAGGGTGAGTGAGTCTGTGGGCAGGGCATTCTTTGCAGATAGCAGCCGCGCTGTTTGTGTGTGTGCGTGCTCCCTGCGCTCATTCACAGCCAGTGCGTGCCCATGCATAAGCTCTATCACACACAGCGGAGATTGCCTATACTGGATACCGGCACACTTTACGGCCGGTATCTGGTATGCTGCAAAATACAGACCAGTCTGGCTGGCTAAAGACAGATCACCCCTAGTGGCGGCTATTTTTAGATTACATTTCTAGGGAAAATTTACTTTTTTTAAAATAAATTTATATTGTAAAAAACCATCATATGACTAGTTCTATAATATATAACAAGTTTTTAACAATGACATTGCCTCTTTAAAGCTTCATAAAATGCATTGTATGCTTTGCAATAAGGTACATTAACCAACACGTTTCAGGTATTGTCCTTAATCATGGGATCCTTATCTTTATGCTTATCCCATCATTAAGGACTAATGTGTTTTGTTATGGTTTAAATGTGTATGCGTTTTTGAATGCAATTTATGGTTTTTTCCTTTTAAATAAGTGTTTTTATTGTGTTTTTGTACTTTTTTTTTATTGCAAATTGAACTGATTCAAAGTTGATGTGATTTATAGACTCATTTTTGCTGTTTGCTGTTTGAAAAATATTATTCCAGTGACTCAAAAAAAAAAAAATGCAAAAAACAAGAACACCAGACAAACTGCTGCAATGAAAATGCATTGTGTGTAGTACATGCAATGTTACACTATATGATTTCATGTAACATCTGACTGCAGTGTTTTGGGGCGTAAATAGGCATTGTTCTCATCTAAAGTCCACTAAACTGTTATTACTAAAGTCAACTAAACTGTTATTACTTTTAAGGGTGTGTATATCAATGCTGTAAATATAGGATTATATAGAGCAGGTATAGGAGGCACTCACCACCGGATTACTTGTTAAAAGTAAGCTTCTTTATTTCAGAATATGCAGCAGCAAGGACATGTGTGGACGCAGCACACTAAACACAGGTGTGTTTACACTAAACAACCTGTGTTTAGTGTGCTGCATCCACACATGTCCTGTCTGCTGCTGCATATTCTGAAATAAAGAAGCTTACTTTTAACAAGTAATCCGGTGGTGAGTGCCTCCTATACCTGCTCTCTATATTTCTATATGAACTTTATCTAAAGAATTGAGCACCCGGAACCGAGACGTGTATGAGGTCCATTCTTACTGTACCAGGTACTACCTGCCTACGAACTGTGTGATAAAGCTATACCTGTGCTGAAGCCGTGCCGGCATTTCCTTCTATTTATTTGTAAATATAGGATCATTTGTTTAAAATGAATGAAGTTGCAGCTGCAAAATTATCTTAAATGAAAATATTGCATTAAGTTCTCATTTGTAAAACAAAAATATCACTTAAGCTTTCCTTATGCTTAAAATTAAGAATGGCCATTTCCCAATCAATCAATACGATTTTTCCAAGCTGAATTACATTTAGAGGTTGAACTTATATAGAAATGTGCAGATGTTTCTTTATGGCTCATTATATACCAAAATATATGTTATGAGATAACAAACGGAAAAAAAAAAAAACATGATGTTGCAATACTCTGTTGGGATATGTATTTGCTTATCTGTGAGCACCAGTAGTTGGTATGGGAATTACAGTTTTTCTACCTTGTCACAATAATGAACTGAATGTCTATCATGAGAAATTGAAATTTTTAACTAAAGAAAAGGAAAGGTAATGGTGAACATCTTATTGCCCCCTTTAATATATAAGTTAAATGTACTACAGGGAGAATTACATAATAAAAGATGTTCACTACAATTTACGAGCTCATGCTAGCTATATAGTACTCCACCTGTTTAGGGGAAAGGCTAGGGATTTTAGGTAACAATGCTTCCCTTTTCAGAAAATTATAATTATTCCACTATTAAGATTGATAATCATTGTGCCTGACCTCTTGGTACCTGTTTGCTTCTGCTTTGCCTGACCTGGATTGTTGCCCATGTCTCTGTCTGCTGTGCAAGCCTATTCAATCTGGCTGCATCAGAGCTCCTCAGCTCTGCTGTTCTAACAGCACCAGTTCTGTTATACACCTGATCAGCTCTGCTGCAACTAACTCTGATGCTGTGCTTGCTCCATCTATAGCAACAGGTCTCCCCACCTGCCTTTATCTCTAGTGTTCGGTACCAGGACGTTCTGGCCTGCTTGGCCAGATGACACTTACCAGGACCCGCCTTGTGGCAGCAACCTTGTGTCTCCCCTGCGGCTAAGATCAGCTTCTGCATCCAGGAGCAGGATATACGCTGAAAACCAGAGTAACATTTAGATTCTGCTCCCAAGTTAACCCCAAAGCCAAACCGGTAAGTAACTCAGCAGGTCCAAACGTGTTGGGGCTTTACATTCGGTCAGTAATTTGATTAGTATTTTTAGCCAGAACCAGGAATGAAAGCAAGGTTAGAAAAAAAACTATAATTTAAAGATTTGTACCTATGTTTTGAACCAACTACTTGTTTTGGCTAAAAATACTGATTCTATGTGTAAACCCATCCTATATGTTCATATTCAGCCCTAACTATTTGCATAAATAGATTACTGTTCTGTACATCATGTTAATTCAGAAATAAAACTATTTGCATTAAGTATCTAAAAAAAAATACATTTCACAGGAAATCCTATAAATCACAGCAATAAAATCTGTCTGGCACATATGTTAGACCGTTCACCTTCCACCATCAACCTAGAAGATAATTCTGTCTATTCAGCAAGTGTAGAGCTATAGCATTATATTTTTAGCGTGTGTGTTTTTCTCTATTGTTTCTTATTATGCTCGTTTCAAACTTAAAGACAATAAAGCAGCCTCCCGCTGCTGCCTACATGACAGGATTTCTAGATAAATGAGCCTTTGTTCCACTTTCTTCCAGGTCTTTATCTCGACAGGAGAAATGGACGCAATTTCTAGGAAATACAGTAGGAGACTTAATACCGGGACATTAACATCCTCCCATTACCACATGGCACAAGTCTGTTAGATCCCACCAGCAGTGTGTTTGAGCCATAGATGAAACAAGCAGAAAATTGGCTTTAACAATTCATTTGAGGAAACATAAGTGAACATATTCTACAGCACAGTGGTGCGAGGGAAAAATGCCAAGAAATCATTTTGGAGTTAACTACTCAGATGTGAGGATCATTCCAAGCACATCCAGTGTTCGTGGACAAATAGACATTGAGGGAGTAAGGCATGAAGACAGAAGACGAGAAATAAAGGCAGACGTCATATGATGTTATAAGTGATACTGCGGAGGGTCCTGGGCTTTAAAAAATGCATAGGACACTTTGCAGTTTGAAGCCACTCAAAAGACTTAGTGCTCATGTATATTGCATGGCTGTACCAAAGAGCTGTAGGCAATCTATTTGCCGCTGTATGGTGCCTCCATACAGCAACATATTTCTGAAGTTGTTCACCCTAGAAACAATCTTTCTAGTGGAGAACATCTCTGTAGTACAGCATCCAAAATAACATGTGCAAAATGTATGAAATACTCCATAGTGATCATATTGGGGCCATATTATTGCTCAGTTCAAGCTCTGAATAATGCAATAATGTACATGAGTTGAAACAAACTAATAACTTGACATTTCTCTATGGGTTTGTCTAAAATTGCACCTTATTTTGGACTTCATTGCAATGCCAGACACAACCTGTCAACAACAGTGGTGCTGTTTCCTTAAAAATGATCTACCGTATGACTCTAGTCTTACACATAACTGTTACTGTACATGAATTGTTAGTTAACTGTGTTGTACATTGAATACACAGGATAGGTGGTAAACATAGTATTACTAAGGGAACCACCACTGGGAACCTTCCATTACTGAAACAGGGATCCCAATCCCCTGTTACTCCTTACAACATGAGAAAATACATTGCTTAGCTTTTTCGGTCAGCCTTATGATGTTGAATAAATTGCTGCTACATTTAAAACAGTATAATGTAGAGAAAGATGTAGGTAGCTAAAGTAAAAATGTCCAACTTTATTATCACATCTCCCTGCTGCATCTGGCATTTGTTCAGAGCATCAGGTGCAGCGCTGGAGGCTCGTGATGTCACGGTCATGCCCCACTCGTTACTTCAAGGCCACGCCCCCTAAATGCAAGTCTATGGGAGGGGGCGTGATGGATGTCATGACCCCTCCCATAGACTTGCATTGAGGGGGCGTGGCTGTGATGTCATGAGCGGGGCGTGACTGTGACATCACAAGTCTCTGCCCTACATCGCCAGTCATCTTCGCTCAGTGCAACAGATGTCTGGGGTGCCGCTGGGAAGATCACGGGGATCCCCAGCGGCCGGACACCCGCAATCAGAGATCTTATCCCCTATCCAAAGGATAGGAGATAAGATGTTTAGGGGTGAGGTACCCCTTTAAATTGGCAACAATATCTTACAATTATATGAATCCCAAAGTGTTGTAGAAGGAGTCCAGATGACCTGGTTGTACTACACAGTATGTGTGTGTGTATATGTGTGTGCATATGTGTGTGTATGTGTCTATGTGTGTGTATGTGTCTATGTGTGTGTATGTGTGCCTGTGTATCTATCTATATGTGTGCATATGTGTATGAATATATCTACGTGGACATCATTTTCAACAAAAGGTTCTGTAATGTGATGTTATTGGTAATGTACAAAAGCTATCTGAAGCACAGATACATTTTATGTGTGGAGTAAACATGCAGGCGAGGGATTCTTTGAAGTGTTTTATGTGGCATGTTCCTTTGTGAGGAATCCTGAAGGCATATGATAAGAACTTCTGGCATTTCTGATTAGGAACATGAAATAGTAGAGGTAGAGATAAGTGTATTTGTGGCAGTAAGAAGGGGTAAAATGCCAGGTCATGAAGGTTATTTACTTGTTTGCAGCAGTCTTCAAGTTTTCTTTTTCTCTTTGCAGATTTTTACTTCCATGTTGAAGTTAATTGGGAAAATCTGCAGCAAATCCACAACAAACCTTCAGCATTTCAGGCTCGTATGAACATATGACACCACTTTCTATTTATTTTTATTTTTTTAAGGGAACACAAAACATTGTTAATATTCTGACTAAATTCTAAAGTCTATAGTCACTCTATGGAAAGTAATATGCCAGAGTGTAATCCTAAACACCTCCTCGACTGTTTTGTTGAAGTCTGTCTTATAAATGGTGTGTGCTGCGGCAATATAAACATAGATTATACTGTAGTTGTCCCTTTTCAGAAAGCACAATTACAGTGTAATCCCCTCATTCTATTTACTAGACCTTTTCAGCTACTTATTTGTATTGCTTTAACACAGGAAATATCTCTGCGGCATTTATAATGGAGCCATTTGTAATTCTACCATTTATATTTAGAACCAAACAACTTGCTTCAGGTTGTGTTATTTTGTCTTTTGCACTTTACATTGCGATACACGTATCTGTCTTTCAATGAAAATTTGTAACCCTTAAACAATGGTGGGAAGGGAAGGTTACTTTTTATGCGTACTTAATGGCTGATGTAGTGTCATTCCGTTCTCGCGTGTAGAAGAATGAATAAACAAGTAGGGTACATTGATTGCTCAGTGTGATATAGAAAGTGTTTACTAAACCATAATGTGGAGTGATTACACGTGCCGGCAGCTCTGACAGAACTGAGGCTGATAAATTTCAACTTTACAATGAGACTATTTATATTGTTACAGATTTACATTGCTGTATTTATATTGCTATTTATAACACTAAGTTTTAATGTTTTAGATGATAATGATATTTTTTTATTATTATATTTCTTTTAAAAAATTCTTAAAATTTTCAAGTTATGACCACTGACACTATTTAGATTTGTTTTCTTATTCGAATACTTAATAAAAATAAAAAAAAGATACATTCAGCCAGTAATTACAACCAGTAATATTCACTTAAAGGGGTTATCAACCATAAGGTAACTTTAGTACTTACCTGCCAGATAGTAATGGTGCTATGAGTCAACCATAACGCTGTTGCTTTCTTTTTGTGAAATTACTATTTCCTGTTGAAGTTTCCTCCTTTAACCCCTTAAGGATGCAGGGTTTTTCCGGTTTTGCACTTTCGTTTTTTACTCCTTACTTTTAAAAATCATAACCCTTTCAATTCTGCACCTAAAAATCCATATGATGGCTTATTTTTTGCGCCACCAATTCTACTTTGTAATGACATCAGTCATTTTACCCAAAAATCTATGCCAAAACCAAAAAAATAAATAATTGTGCGACAAAATTGAAGAAAAAAACACCATTTTGTAAGTTTGGGGGAATTCCATTTCTACAAAGTACAGTTTTTGGTAAAAATGACACTTTCTCTTTATTCTGTAGGTCCATACGATTAAAATTATACCCTACTATTTTTAAGCTATTTTGGACTTTGGTTTGGGTGTACCCCATTGAACATGCGGTTTAATTAATGATATATTTTTAGTAGTCCGGACATTTACGCGCCTGGAGATACCACATATTTTTATTTTCATTATGGTTACGTATTTTTTATATGGAATTTGGGAAAAGGGGGGTGATTTAAACTTTTAATAAGGAAGGAGTTAATGTGTGTGTTTTTAAACTTTTTTTTTACTTTTTATTTTTACACTTTTAGTCCCCTTAGGGGACTTTTTGGAGGAATCATTAGATTCCTCATACAGATCAATGTGGTTTCATAAAACCACACTGATCTGTGTGCTCGGCGCTCGATTGATAAAGCCTGGCCCTGCCAGGCTTTATCATTCAGAGCACAGGAGCCGGCAGTGGAGGAAAGGTAAGCCCTCTGGCTACCACAGCAGTGGATTACCCCCCCCCCCCGCGCGCGCGCGACCACCCCACTGGACCACATGGGAGCATTTAAATGTCCCGTTAGATACCACTGTCAACTTTGACGACTGCGAACTAAAGGGTTAATAGCCGGCCCCCAGCTACAGGAATCAGCTAGGGGCCGCACGGTATGACGCGGGCTCGAGTCGGGAGCCCGCGTCATACACTGCTTGCCTTCTCAGGGCGAGCCGGCTCGTCCTTCCTTGGCAACCAGTTAAACTACAAGCCCCAAGATCCCTTGTTTGTAAGTGTGAGGTCACTTTTCTCCTTGCGACACATCAGCCACACCACCTATTGCAGTATAACTGAGCTACAATCCAATGCAGCCCTGTAGAGCTCTGATGCCCTGATGTAACACCCCCCCCCGCCTCCCCACACACAGCCAGTGGTTGCTCCACCTATTAAAGCGCAGACAGACTTGCTTTCCACACCTGACTAGTGATATAATGTCTTGGACCACATTGAAACTTGGGAAAAGCTGAGACAACTTTCATCTCTTATATTGCATGCTGCTAAAAATAAACATCAAGGTAAATATAGCATAAGAATTGCAGGAGAAACCATCAAACACAGATACAGACACTACATTATGAACTACTCAAACTTTGCAGCCCTTGTAGCACAGTCAAATTTAAAAAAAACAGGAATTCCCTTTAAAAAGGCCACAGCTATAGGTACCTAGGTGATAGACAGACAGGGGACCAACCTATGCTTCTGCTAACATGTTATACCAGATTATACAGGTAGGAGGCAAGTTTGAACATATAACAAGACCAGCACTACATTACCCTGCTCCCTTTGTTGTTTAGGTATCAGGCTTTGATAATTGGATGATCCATCAAATGTGGAAAGAAAAGGATAGTCCAATAGAGAATCTAAAAAGAGTATGTGGTATCATTGGATAAGTTTGGGGTGACCCATTTACATTGTGATATTAGGCCAGCCATCCACATTGCCTTTGTTTAAAAGGAAAAATAAAAGACATCTTAACGAAAAATATTAAGCAAGGAGAAAAGGCAAAACATTTTCAGTTTCTCCTAATATATTCTATTTTTGGGTTCATGTAGCTTTGACATTCCCAAAATTGACCAATTATCTTGCATAAAAGGTGAAGTAGGACCAATCTCCATATACCCAGCTGAGCAATGTTTCAGCTGGCAAGTGGGGAACACAATAGTGATGGTAAATTATAAGTCATTTTACCAGCAATAGTTGTTTGACTCATATCTGCTGCAGTAAACAAAAATAACAATACGTTGTTTGATCCAACCTTGGTACTGATGGACCCCAATGACTTACAATGTCATAGCTTGGGGTTATGTTGTTTTTCTTTTATTTTGACATGAACAATTGGACTGCATGCAGAAATATTCCTCACTTCAAATCTTACAGAAGACCAATACAGAAAAGCACCGTTTTTTGTTCCATGTGTACATGTAATGTTGATGCTAAGTACAATACGTAATCCAAAGTAATCTTAAAAATACATCTGAATATAAACGGATTCATGATTTGCTTCCGCTACTTTCCTCTATAGCCAATTAATCTAGTGAATACATACCGTATAAAAGGACACGTCAGCACAGTATACTGTAAACTTCCATAAATACACATGCGAAAATGAAAAGCCTTCGAAACATATGAGCTACAAATAAATGAGCTACAAGCTAGAAAGGGAAAAAAGGACTTCTTCTACTGCTAAGAAAGCAATCTACTTATTTAAATTTAAATATTTCAATTCAATTCTGGCTGTAGGTTCACATGTTGTCTATTTTTTCTCTTTTCCTATACAACAGAAATTTTTGTTCCATTGTCTGCCCTTAGCTAGAATTTTATTTATATCCGTACATATTTTTCCAGCAGTTACAAGACGACAGTAAGAGGGAGTGAAGATTATCGAGGCCATATGGACTACATTTGCATTTTATTTTTGCTAGAACTAAAATGATAGCTATGGGAAACTGTCCCTGTATCTTATTTTGACTCACAATTAGTGATTTGGAACAGTCAAAAAGGAGCATAAGCCATTCAAACACAAGGTGAAATTGGCAATATTCTTTAGCCTTTGCATGGCGGACGCTTCTAAAAAAAAAAAACCTTTGACTGCAAGACAATTAAATTAAGCACATGAGATAATGTTGGAAATAGTTAAATGCCATCATATTTGTTTTCTAAGATGGCTAAAATATTCAGAAATACCAGCTAAGTATTACAATAATACAGATATTAATTCAGAGCCAAGCCATCTTGGCATTACCGTAAGAGCCAAGATGCATCTAAATCACATCAACAATAGCGAAACCCAACCAAGGTCTTTGTGGCATTTAAGCACCATTGTCTCTGAGGATCTGCTGTGTTAAAACAGCTTATCAATGTTCAACAGACTTCAGCACAATGTTTAATATAGGATTACAGAAAATTAAAGCACACATTGCTGTTTCCTACATTGCATACACCACTGGAGCTAAACGCTGTCTAAACACATTGTCGCACAACATATTAATTTGATAGCCTACTCATGTTATTGTGAAATATTGTGAAATTGGTAGAAGACACTACAATACTTTCACATTTTTAGCTTTTCTGCCTTGATGATGAAAGGAAAATGTAAAAAATCGAATGCATGTAAGGACTCCATTCAAGGTATACACCTACTGTAGGTGCGGACTATGCATGTTTGTAGAGTATGGGACTTCATTGAGTGTATAGGACTCCATCCAGTGTATACGCATAATGTAGGTGCAGACAATGCATGTATGTACAACAAGCAATCCCCAAAAAATACTACAACTGAAATAACAATGTAAAGGTGGTCTTTTAGAACTAAATGTTGCTGCAATGTGTTTTCTGAATTTTTATATAGAACTGTAGGTAAGTGTACGGAATGTTAAATCAGTCTCAAACCGATAGAAATGTGTTTAATCTGAATTGGTGATCTCTTAATCTTAATGAGCCAAAGCAGTGGTTTATCACCCGGGTGTAAAAAAAAGTGCAAACGTGTTACACATAAAAAGTGCACAAGGATGTGGTCTATCATAAGCCCTTCTCCTAAAGAAGAGGGGCCCCCTTCAAACAATTCCTTCCGGGACAAAAGGTACCTGCAAGAATGCAGGATCAATGTTCCCTTTTTCGAAGCTAAGAGCGGAACATTTCTCCTGGCATCCACCTTGGCATCAACTCAAGTATCAGCCAAGGAGCACATCAACTGGTTGGCATCCCTGTAAAAACAGGAAGGTGAGAAACCTGATGACCATATACCCTCCCCCTAGATTTCCAGGAGGGACATCTCAAAAGGGCCCCACACTGTGAAAGATCCTTGTGGACAAACACATGTAAAAAGTAAACACATTATCTGTGATCTCTTATATATTTCATGTATTTTTATAATCATGAGTATGCTATGCATGTTTATATACAGTGACCCCTCGACCTACGATGGCCCCGACATACGATAATTTCAACATGCGATGGCCTCTGTTACGCCGAGCGCTCCGGGTCCCCGCTCCTCCCCGGAGCGCTCGCTACACTTCCCTCACTGCAGCGCCCCGGTCGGTTCCACGGACCCGGGGCGCTGCGTTACCACCTCCGGCCGGGATGCGATTCGCGATGCGGGTAGCGCCCGCTCGCGATGCGCACCCCGGCTCCCGTACCTGACTCGCTCCCCGTCAGTTCTGTCCCGGCGCGCGCGGCCCCGCTCCCTAGGGCGCGCGCGCGCCGGGTCTTTGCGATTTAAAGGGCCACTGCACCGCTGATTGGTGCAGTGGTTCCAATTAGTGTTTACACCTGTGCACTTCCCTATATCACCTCACTTCCCCTTCACTCCCTCGCCGGATCTTGTTGCCCTAGTGCCAGTGAAAGCGTTCCTTGTGTGTTCCTTGCCTGTGATTCCAGACCTTCTGCCGTTGCCCCTGACTACGATCCTTGCTGCCTGCCCCGACCTTCTGCTACGTCCGACCTTGCTTCTGTCTACTCCCTTGTACCGCGCCTATCTTCAGCAGCCAGAGAGGTTGAGCCGTTGCTAGGGGATACGACCTGGTCACTACCGCCGCAGCAAGACCATCCCGCTTTGCGGCGGGCTCTGGTGAAAACCAGTAGTGACTTAGAACCGATCCTCTAGCACGGTCCACGCCAATCCCTCTCTGGCACAGAGGATCCACCACCTGCCAGCCGGCATCGTGACAGTAGATCCGGCCATGGATCCCGCTGAAGTTCCTCTGCCAGTTGTCGCTGACCTCACCACGGTGGTCGCCCAGCAGTCACAACAGATTGCGCAACAAGGCCAACAGCTGTCTCAACTGACTGTTATGCTACAACAGTTACTACCACAGCTCCAGCAATCATCTCCTCCGCCAGCTCCTGTACCTCCTCCGCAGCGAGTGGCCGCTTCTGGAATACGACTATCCTTGCCGGATAAATTTGATGGGGACTCTAAGTTTTGCCGTGGCTTTCTTTCCCAATGTTCATTACACTTGGAGATGATGTCGGACCAGTTCCCCACTGAAAGGTCTAAGGTGGCTTTCGTAGTCAGCCTGCTGTCTGGAAAAGCCCTGGCTTGGGCCACACCGCTCTGGGACCGCAATGACCCCGTCACTGCCTCTGTACACTCCTTCTTCTCGGAAATTCGAAGTGTCTTTGAGGAACCTGCCCGAGCCTCTTCTGCTGAGACTGCCCTGTTGAACCTGGTCCAGGGTAATTCTTCCGTTGGCGAGTATGCCGTACAGTTCCGTACCCTTGCTTCAGAATTATCCTGGAATAATGAGGCACTCTGCGCGACCTTTAAAAAAGGCCTATCCAGCAACATTAAAGATGTTCTGGCCGCACGAGAAATCCCTGCTAACCTACATGAACTCATCCATCTTGCCACTCGCATTGACATGCGTTTTTCCGAACGGCGTCAGGAGCTCCGCCAGGATATGGACTCTGTTCGCACGAGGCGTTTCTTCTCCCCGGCTCCTCTCTCCTCTGGTCCCCTGCAACCTGTTCCTGTGCCTCCCGCCGTGGAGGCTATGCAGGTCGACCGGTCTCGCCTGACACCCCAAGAGAGGACACGACGCCGCATGGAGAATCTCTGCCTGTACTGTGCTAGTACCGAACACTTCCTGAAGGATTGTCCTATCCGTCCTCCCCGCCTGGAAAGACGTCCGCTGACTCCGCACAAAGGTGAGACAGTCCTTGATGTCTACTCTGCTTCTCCACGTCTTACTGTGCCTGTGCGGTTGTCTGCCTCTGCCTTCTCCTTCTCTGCTGTGGCCTTCTTGGACTCTGGATCTGCAGGAAATTTTATCCTGGCCTCTCTCGTCAACAGGTTCAACATCCCGGTGACCAGTCTCGCCAGACCCCTCTACATCAATTGTGTAAACAATGAAAGATTGGACTGTACTATACGTTTCCGCACGGAGCCCCTTCTAATGTGCATCGGATCTCATCACGAGAGGATTGAACTGTTGGTCCTCCCCAATTGCACTTCTGAAATCCTTCTTGGACTTCCCTGGCTTCAACTCCATTCCCCAATCCTGGATTGGTCCACTGGGGAGATCAAGAGTTGGGGGCCCTCTTGTTCCAAGGACTGCTTAAAACCGGTTCCCAGTAAACCTTGCCGTGTCCCTGTGCTTCCTCATGTAACCGGTCTCCCTAAGGCCTATATGGACTTTGCGGACGTTTTTTGCAAAAAACAAGCTGAGACTCTACCTCCTCACAGGCCTTATGATTGTCCCATTGACCTCCTCCCGGGCACTACTCCACCCCGGGGCAGAATCTATCCTCTGTCCGTCCCAGAGACTCTTGCCATGTCTGAATACGTCCAAGAAAATTTAAAAAAGGGCTTTATCCGTAAATCCTCCTCTCCTGCCGGAGCCGGATTTTTCTTTGTGTCCAAAAAAGATGGCTCTCTACGTCCTTGCATTGACTACCGAGGTCTTAATAAAATCACGGTTAAGAACCGCTACCCCCTACCCCTTATCTCTGAACTCTTTGATCGTCTCCAAGGTGCCCATATTTTTACCAAACTGGACTTAAGAGGTGCTTATAATCTCATCCGCATCAGAGAGGGGGATGAATGGAAAACGGCATTTAACACCAGAGATGGACACTTTGAGTATCTGGTCATGCCCTTTGGTCTATGCAACGCCCCTGCCGTCTTCCAAGACTTTGTTAATGAAATTTTTCGTGATCTCCTATACTCCTGTGTTGTTGTATATCTGGACGATATCCTGATTTTTTCTGCCAATCTTGAAGAACACCGCCAGCATGTCCGTATGGTTCTTCAGAGACTTCGTGATAATCAACTCTATGCCAAAATAGAGAAATGTCTGTTTGAATGCCAATCTCTTCCTTTTCTAGGATACTTGGTCTCTGGCCAGGGACTACAAATGGACCCAGATAAACTCTCTGCCGTCTTAGATTGGCCACGCCCCTCCGGACTCCGTGCCATCCAACGTTTTTTGGGGTTCGCCAATTATTACAGGCAATTTATTCCACATTTTTCTACTATTGTGGCTCCTATTGTGGCTTTAACAAAAAAAAATGCCGATCCCAAGTCTTGGCCTCCTCAAGCGGAAGACGCCTTTAAACGACTCAAGTCTGCCTTTTCTTCGGCTCCCGTGCTCTCCAGACCTGACCCATCTAAACCCTTCCTATTGGAGGTTGATGCCTCCTCAGTGGGAGCTGGAGCTGTCCTTCTACAAAAAAACTCTTCCGGGCATGCTGTTACTTGTGGTTTCTTTTCCAGGACCTTCTCTCCGGCGGAGAGGAACTACTCCATCGGGGATCGAGAGCTTCTAGCCATTAAATTAGCACTTGAGGAATGGAGGCATCTGCTGGAGGGATCAAGATTTCCAGTTATTATTTACACCGATCACAAGAACCTCTCCTACCTCCAGTCTGCCCAACGGCTGAATCCTCGTCAGGCCAGGTGGTCTCTGTTCTTTGCCCGATTTAATTTTGAAATTCACTTTCGGCCTGCTGATAAGAACATTAGGGCCGATGCTCTCTCTCGTTCCTCAGATGCCTCTGAAATTGAACTCTCTCCTCAACACATCATTCCTCCTGACTGCCTGATTTCCACTTCTCCAGCCTCCATCAGGCAAACTCCTCCAGGAAAGACCTTTGTTTCTCCACGCCAACGCCTTGGGATCCTCAAATGGGGTCACTCCTCCCATCTCGCAGGTCATGCGGGCATTAAGAAATCTGTGCAACTCATCTCTCGCTTCTATTGGTGGCCGACTCTTGAGACTGATGTGGTGGACTTTGTGCGAGCCTGCACTATCTGTGCCCGGGATAAGACTCCTCGCCAGAAGCCCGCTGGTTTTCTTCATCCTCTTCCTGTCCCCGAACAACCTTGGTCTCTGATTGGTATGGATTTTATTACTGACTTACCCCCATCCCATGGCAACACTGTTATTTGGGTGGTCGTTGATCGATTCTCCAAAATGGCACATTTCATCCCTCTTCCTGGTCTTCCTTCAGCGCCTCAGTTGGCTAAACAATTTTTTGTACACATTTTTCGTCTTCACGGGTTGCCTACACAGATCGTCTCGGATAGAGGCGTCCAATTTGTGTCTAAATTCTGGAGGGCTCTCTGTAAACAACTCAAGATTAAATTAAATTTTTCTTCTGCATACCATCCTCAATCCAATGGACAAGTAGAGAGAATTAACCAGATCTTGGGTGACTATTTACGACATTTTGTTTCCTCCCGCCAGGATGACTGGGCAGATCTTCTACCTTGGGCCGAATTCTCGTATAATTTCAGAATCTCTGAATCTTCCTCCAAATCTCCGTTTTTCGTGGTGTACGGCCGTCACCCTCTTCCCCCCCTCCCTACCCCCTTGCCCTCTGGTCTGCCCGCTGTGGATGAAATTTCTCGTGATCTTTCCACCATATGGAAAGAGACCCAAAATTCTCTCTTACAGGCTTCTTCTCGCATGAAGAGATTCGCAGATAAGAAAAGAAGAGCTCCTCCCATTTTTTCCCCTGGAGACAAGGTATGGCTCTCCGCTAAATATGTCCGTTTCCGTGTCCCGAGCTATAAGTTGGGACCACGCTATCTTGGTCCTTTTAAAGTTTTGTGTCAAATTAATCCTGTCTCTTACAAACTTCTTCTTCCTCCTTCTCTTCGTATCCCTAATGCCTTTCACGTCTCTCTTCTTAAACCTCTCATCCTCAACCGTTTTTCTCCTAAATCTGTTCCTCCCACTCCTGTTTCCGGCTCCTCGGACATCTTCTCTGTCAAAGAGATCTTGGCCTCCAAAAAGGTCAGGGGAAGAACTTTTTTTTTAGTGGATTGGGAGGGTTGTGGTCCAGAAGAGAGGTCCTGGGAACCTGAGGACAATATCCTGGACAAAAGTCTGATCCTCAGGTTCTCAGGCACCAAGAAGAGGGGGAGACCCAAGGGGGGGGGTACTGTTACGCCGAGCGCTCCGGGTCCCCGCTCCTCCCCGGAGCGCTCGCTACACTTCCCTCACTGCAGCGCCCCGGTCGGTTCCACGGACCCGGGGCGCTGCGTTACCACCTCCGGCCGGGATGCGATTCGCGATGCGGGTAGCGCCCGCTCGCGATGCGCACCCCGGCTCCCGTACCTGACTCGCTCCCCGTCAGTTCTGTCCCGGCGCGCGCGGCCCCGCTCCCTAGGGCGCGCGCGCGCCGGGTCTTTGCGATTTAAAGGGCCACTGCACCGCTGATTGGTGCAGTGGTTCCAATTAGTGTTTACACCTGTGCACTTCCCTATATCACCTCACTTCCCCTTCACTCCCTCGCCGGATCTTGTTGCCCTAGTGCCAGTGAAAGCGTTCCTTGTGTGTTCCTTGCCTGTGATTCCAGACCTTCTGCCGTTGCCCCTGACTACGATCCTTGCTGCCTGCCCCGACCTTCTGCTACGTCCGACCTTGCTTCTGTCTACTCCCTTGTACCGCGCCTATCTTCAGCAGCCAGAGAGGTTGAGCCGTTGCTAGGGGATACGACCTGGTCACTACCGCCGCAGCAAGACCATCCCGCTTTGCGGCGGGCTCTGGTGAAAACCAGTAGTGACTTAGAACCGATCCTCTAGCACGGTCCACGCCAATCCCTCTCTGGCACAGAGGATCCACCACCTGCCAGCCGGCATCGTGACAGCCTCTCAGAGGCCATCGCATGTTGAAGGCAGCATCAACATACGATGCTTTTGTATGTCGGGGCCATCGCATAAACGGCTATCCGGCAGCGCAGACTGCTTCAGCTGCCGCCATATAGCCGTTTACAGTGCCCCGTGAGTTCCGGTGATGTCTCTTACCTGTCCTTGGGGCTCCGGCGCGTCCTCTTCGGGATCCCCTGCATCGTCGGCGCTCTCCATCGACGTCATCATGTCGCTGCGCACGCTGTCCCGTCATCCAAAAGGAGCGGCGTGCGTAGCGACGTGATGGCGGTGTCGGAGAGTGCGGATGCCGGGGAAGCAGAGGCCTTACCGGAGCGTCGCGGACACCTCGGGGACGTGGCGACAGCGATCGACGGCGACATCCCGGGCAACGGTGACGAGCGGTGACGGTCCGGAGCGGCGGGGACAGGTGAGTACAACTTCCTCTAACAGTAGTCTACAACCTGCGGACCTCCAGATGTTGCAAAACTACAACACCCAGCATGCTGGGTGTTGTAGTTTTGCAACATCTGGAGGTCTGCAGGTTGTAGAACACTGCCCTATACTTTACATTGCACGGATCCCTCAACATGCGATGGTTTCAACAAACGATGGTCCATTTGGAACGGATTACCATCGTATGTTGAGGGACCACTGTAATTTGCTCTCATGGGATGGGCCTAGGGAGCATACCTTATCTCTACCTTAAAGAGAAATGGAAAAATGGCGCCAGAAAATTAAACAGATTTGTAAATTACTTCTAGTTAAAAATATTCATCTTTCCAGTACTTATTAGCTTCAGTATACTACAAAGGAAGTTCTTTTCTTTTTGGATTTATTTTCTGTCTGACCACAGTGCTCTCTGCTGACACCTCTGTCCATGTCAGGAACTGTCTAGAGCAGGATAGGTTTTCTATGGGGATTTGTTCCTGCTCTGGACAGTTCCTGACAAGGACAGAGATATCAGCAGAGAGCACTACGGTCACACTGGAAAGAACTGGACAACTTCAGTAGCTGATACGTACTGGAAGGATTAAGATTTATAAATAGAAGTCATTTACAAATCTTTTAAATTTTCTGGAGCCAGTTGAAGCCAGTTTAAAAAAAAAAAGTTTTCCACCAGAGTATCTCTTTAAGTTAGCATTACTTCACCATGAGGTACTATGCCTTTTAGTACAGTATTTGATAGCATACAAAGTTGACGACGTGCACTTTGTTGATCCAGAGGAAGATATAAATTTCTTCTGGGAAATGTAAGATTCTAGCATTTATATGGCTACATTGACACATATGACCTACCTAAACATTGTTGTAGACCAAGTATCCCCCTTTACAGCAATGACATTTCCTTATGGCAGTGGCCTTCTTTAAGGAGGATAAGGTGCCCTGCCACACTACCAAAATGCTCATGAATGGTTTGAGAAACATGATTAAAGGGGGTTGTCTAGGAATAGAAAACCAGAGCTAATTTCTTTCAAAAAAACAACATCACCCCTGTCCTCAGGTTGTGTGTGGTATGGCATCTCAGTTCCATTGAAGTGAATGGAGACAAGTTATAATACCACACACAACCTGAGGACAGAGGTGGCACTGTTTTTGGAAGAAAGTAGCTCTGGTTTTCTGTTCCTGGACAACCCCTTTAACAAACAACATTTTAGGGGGGTGGACTTGGCCCCCAAATTTCAAAAATGTCACTCCAATTGAGTATTTGGAAAAAAAAGTTAACCTCACTATTTATACAATTAAAGGGATCTTCTACTAACAAATTGATGCCATATACTACAGACACCTTCACAGGACTTGTAAAGTTGATGTCTTAATAATTTTTGGCAGGGCAAGCTGGTTCTATATGATATTAGGTAATGGCTGATCAGCATACATGACTTTTTTACTACAAAAAAAAATATCAGTAATTTCCTCTTTTATGTGAGTATTATACTTTACGAAGAGTTTCTACAATTAGCTACAAATGACTGAAGAGTAACTCTATATTTAGAGGAAATGAGAAGCCTTGGTTCATTCGGATAGCAATAAAGTAAATAGGGAACAGTGCTGGGGAGATCATGCAAAACTTGAAATGAGTAAATAGGGGTTTTATGTTACTGAGGTATTCAACCAGAAAATGAATTTCATTCATTGTAGTCTAGAAACATGCTGCGTAATTTCAAGAGGAAATTTCCCCCCTTCTCTATCAAATTACCTTAATATGTTGTCTATATGTCGCCAGTAGGATTTCCACCACCGACACTAATGTCGCCAAGCTGGTCCCATTAATATTCCTTGGAGTTGTATAATTCTTATTTTAGGAGAATTCAGTGTGTGCATATGGAGCTGTGTATGTTATCCATGGCCTAACTACCCAGACAGCACATCACTCCCAGTATAAATGAGAAAACACCTCTATGACATATATTATGGCAAACATTTGGATTATCTTTCTTTTACAACAACTACTAAAAACATGAACATTCTCTTTAAATGTTCTGTTCTATTAAAGGGGTTGTACAAGATATGAAAACATGGCTGTTGTTTTTGTTTTTTACCAGAAACAGTGCTATAGCTGTCCATGATTTACATCTGGTATCCAACCTTAGCTTCACTGATATGAATGGGGCTGGTATCATACCCATTCATACCAAACTCAACCGGTATATACCGTATTTTTCACCCTAGGACGCTCCGGCATATAAGACGCACCCAATTTTAAAGGAGGAGAATCTAGAATACAATGTAAAGTATAGGTCACAGTGATCTTCAACCAGTGGACCTCCAGATGTTGCAAAACTACAACTCCCAGCATGCCCGGATAGCAAACGGCTGTCCAGGCATGCCAGGAGTTGTAGTTTTGCAACATCTGGAGGTCCGCAGGTTGAAGACCACTGGTATAGGAGGTAATACTCACGTGTCCCCGCCGCTCCGGACCCGTCACCGCTCATCACCGCTGCCCTGAATGTCGCCCTCCATCGATGTCGCCGCATCCCCGGGGTGTCCCCGTCGCTCCGGAACGTCTCTGCTGCACGGTATCCTTGCTCTCCGCTGCCGCCATCACGTCGCTACGCATGCCGCTCCTATTGGATGAAGGGGCGGCGTGCGCGACAACGTGATGACGTTGAAGGAGAGCGCCGGCCATGCAGTGGATCCATGCATGTAGCAGACACAGAGGAGGCAGGTAAGGTCCCTCCCGGTGAAGCCAGGTTAGTGTCACTTTCGCTTCAGACGCGGCGGTCAGTTTTGATCGCCGCGTCTGAAGGGTTAATACAGGGCATCACCACGATCGGTGATGTCCTGTATTAGCCGCGGGTCCCAGCTGTTGATGGCCGTTGTATTCGCCGTAAAAGACGCACCAACTCCCCCCCGCCCCCCCCCCCCCCCCAGTTTTGGGGAAGAAAAAGTGCGTCTTATGTGGCGAAAAATACGGTAGGTGTTTTGCATTTTTTCAAGAGATCAGCCAAGAATCCTGTTGAATCCTTCAATGAATTACATGTCTTGATCAGACATTATTTTCACTTTATATGTCTGTGGGGACCATTCTGGGCCACTCATACAGGCACCAGAACTTCATGGATGATGCAATTACATAGATCTCTCTGCTGTATGTGTTTCAGGAAGGTTGATATGATGTAAAATCGGGTTTTCCTTAGAGATCTTCTTCTGAACAAGGAGCAATTACATAATAAGCAATATACAAGGCTTAAACCAGCAGTATACAAGTACCCACTGATTTTATACATAGACCTAAATATATAATATCACATATATACCACAAAATTACCAATGGAAAATGATCAAGAAATAAGAGAAAGAAAATAGACAAATGATATCGTGAACACGTTGTCTTATGCTTCATTTTGCTTAGCAAATCACAAAGGATTGCTCTGTTCTAGAATGAATGCAGGGAAATTTCCCTTTTGGCCTTTATCGAAATACTTAACTCTTCATAAAGCTCTTACAAGTGTGTCTCATTAAAAGTAATAGATAAGGTATAAATATGTATAAGAACAGGTTATATAATAGCTTAGTGAAATGTTGAATGTTATAATAATGATTCTAAGGTGGTTATTTTTCACAGAACACTCTACTATTATAGAATTTGGGGGGGGGGGGTTGTTTAAATAAGATAATCCTCTGTCAATTACCTCTCATCCCAATCACAACATTTCCATTTCATCCCAGTCAGGCTCGCACTACACAGCAACAGTAAAATACCACATGAGCCATTTTAAAATTGTGGCCTTACTGTAAATCCAAGTTAAAAAGTCCAAGCTTGAGTTTTTGGGGTGATCAGAAGATCCCCACACAACCTTATTTCCTACTGGAAAATATTGACACAAAATTGAAGCAAATGTAAAGTGACCATTTGGATTTTATTCGGATAGAATAGTGTACATGAAAATACAACAACAGTAACAATCAAACCATTACCGGGTCAAGTGAAGAACACTGACTATCATGGTTCGATGGCCCCCGTGAACAATTTTTAAGGTTGCTATATTGAAGATGTTAAAATAGGCAAGTGTAAGGACCTGAGCGACTTTTGTGACAAGTTGTAATGTCTATGGGGGACATTTATCAATGTTTGCTTATGTATTCATTTTTTTTTTTTTTTAGTTTTTTCTTTCCTTACAATTTTTTTTTTGCTTATGTGTGACTTATTTATCAACTGGTTTCAAGCCTGTTGCTACATTTCTTTCACATAAACAATTTTTTTTTTGCCTTGGTAGTGGCTTTTCCTGCTCCACGTTTGAGCTGGAGTAAATTTGGTAGGTTTTTTCATGTGATGCAACTTTTTTTGCGCCTTTCGCACTTGAAATCAATTTTTGCTTTGGTAAGCAAGTTTCTTTTTTTGTTTTGTTTATGGCACAGCACAATCAAAAAGTCGCACAAAAAATAGAGTAGTCGCACATGCAACGTTTTTGCAACAATTTTTAGACGAAAAAAAATACTAAATGCTTGTATAACTGTCCCCCTATACAACTGGGTCAGATCATGAAAACAGTGGGTATTGTGGGGTGACGCCATTATTCACTGGTTAGTACCTTTCAAATGTGATCCATTGATGAGTTGGCAATAGAATTGTGGGGGTCCAAGGCTCATTGATGCATATGACAAGCCAAGGCTAGCCTTTTTGTTTGGATTACACATAATAGATACCGTAGCAATATTTTTTTTAAAGTGACTGTGCTGTCAAAGACAGAGAGGTGTCAGAAACATGGTGTATCACAGTTTACTGTGGATGGGGCTCAATAGCCATAGAGTATGTTGTATTCAGAACATAATGTCTCTGTTCTAATGAATCTAATTGATAGGTGTATGCAAATATGCATTATAGACAATGTAGGGTTATGATGTTTTTTTCATTATGTGCATGATTTTTATTTCACTGTTTGTCAACTTTTTTTTAAAAATTGTTGATATAAAACTATTTGCAAAAAAAAATAAAAAATAAAAAGGCCTTCTCTAAATTGGAGATTAAGCATTTCCTAGGGCAAACAGAGGTTAAAAAAAAAATACAACTGAAATTAGAAATCTGTCTAAGACGGCTTTTAACATAATATTTAATTGAACAACGGGCAACAGTCCCAAATAACCTACCTAAGCCACTTTTGCTACTGTTGAAGTTAGTTTTCAGCTTATTATGAAACATGAATCTTAAATGATGTCAGGCAAGTTGTTATGCCCAATCTTGGTGCATGATAATGAAGAGACCTTGAAAATCGAACCACGTGACCTTCTTGGTGGAAGCATTATTTAATTATGCAGATAGACCTAGTGCCAAATTGTCTGCTGGCAGCTGTTATTAATGCCAGGATGATTTTGGATGAAGTTAAGAAAGTATAATCAAACATAAAAAAACTATTACTTATGTCTCTATACTCAGTCCTGATGGATCATAATGAAGACACTAAGCTGGGTGACCTTGTAGGGGGACGTGTTATTTAATTACTCAGCTGTATTGGGGGCAAAATAGTTATGCGCCACCCTCTACCAGTGTCAGCAATGCTGTATTATTACATAATGTGGTAGGAACACAAGTACATTGTATTGCCATAGTATTACACAGCAGAACCATTATAATTATGGTAATGAAGAGTAAAAGGTGTTTTCCTCTTTAATACCTGAAGGACTCAGCCCATTTGACAACGGACAATGTTATTTTTACTTTTCATTTTTTCCTCCTCGCCTCCAAAAAATCATAACTTTATATTTTCATCCACAAACTAGTATGAGGGCTTGTTTTTTGCGCGACCAGTTGTCCGTTGTAATGCCATCACTCACTTTACCATAAAATGTATGGCACAACCAAAAAAATACTATTTGTGTGGGGAAATGAAAAAGAAAACCGCAATTTTGCTAATTTTGGAAGGTTTCGTTTTCACGCAGTACAATTTATGGTAAAAATTACATGTATTCTTTATTCTTACGTCCAGAGTCGTTAAGGGGTTAATAGGTGAGACAAGTAAGGTGAGAAACAATGCATATGACATGTTGATAATATACTAAGACAGGGTCTCTGTCACATCATGTCTGAGCCATCTGTGGGAAGTATAGGTCAATAATAGAGACACAGTAACATATGTTGCTTGAGAATATATACTTCCCTGTGTATATGTTTTTATGTTTCTATGGATGAGTCAAGCATTTGTGCCAGAAGCTTTTCCAGTGCAGTGTAGTGTAAAAATACTATGTAAACGTAGCCTTATTTGGGTATTTCATTTCCCTGTGGCTTTCATCGTAGCTTATCAGCAATACCAGGCCAAAACTATCAGCCTGCATAGTAGATCTGCATGACAAGGTTTAAATAAACTCTTCTATCCATTTAGTAAGTAAAAGAAGAGGATTAACCAGTCAGGATCATGTTATAACCAATGATGAGTTTCTAACACTCTGGAGGACCAGGAACATACATGTATTCTATAGACTGGACTTTGAGTTAAAGGGGTACTTCGCCCCTAGACATCTTATCCCCTATCCAAAGGATAGGGGATAAGATGACTGATCGCTGGGGTCCCGCCGCTGGGGACCCCCGGGATCTCGGCTGCAGCACCCACCTCAACGGCTTCCGGCAATGCTGGAGGCTTCGGATCCCGACCATGCGAGTGAAAGAGCGTGACGTCACGACTCTGCCCCCGTGTGACGTCACGCCCCAACCCTCAATGCAAGTATATGGGAGGGGGCATGACGGCAGCCACGCCCCCTCCCATAGGCTTGCATTGAGGGGGCGGAGCGTGACGTCACACAGGGGCGGAGCCGTGACGTCACAATACTCTGGCCCCGTGATCGACAGTAATCAGACCCGGAGAGAACACGCTACGGGGACTGATTTTAACAGAGTGCGGCTTGCAAGATCACGGGGGTCCCCAGCGGCGGGACCACTGCCATCAGGCATCTTATCCCCTATCCTTTGGATAGGGGATAAGATGTCTAAGCGCCAGAGTACCCCTTTTAATGACAGATATGTAATACTTTATTTACTTTGTGGTAAAGCTTTAGGGAAATTAAACACATGTTGCTGGTTTCCCCTCATAGTCTTGCTTACTGCTGAGGCTCCAAGGAGCGAGACATCATGTGACCAGCTGGTCTTCCGGGGTAACAACAAGGTGTTGGCCAATGTACAGTACACAGCCCTTAAAAATATATAAAAACAAACATGGGCAGTTATGTATACCTAGCCTTTAATAGGGACAAGAATTTTACACTTACTGGACAAATAAATGATTTTTACTGAAATGGGCAACCTGGCATATGCATTATCCATCATAATGTAGTTATAATAGATCTATGATGAGGTTTAAATGAGTGCTCAGAGGATTTTACATTCAATGTCAATATAAGGACGGCATAATTTCAATGGTCTTTAAGATTTTTTATTTAAATAAACTTTATTAACAGGAGCACAAACCACTGTGTATATTTGGTAACAAGATATTTATAAAGTGGAAGTTATATACATTTTCATAGAAAATGCACTAAGTACATTCAAACAGAAACATCTCCTGGAGATTTAGCAATATATGGTGATATCTAGAATCCACAAGACCGGCGACGGTCGGTCCTTCGCTGTATTGAAAGTTACGTTGTCATAGATTAAGACTATAATATTCATGAAGTAAATTGAGAAAAATATATTGAAAAACATAACTTCAATAACAATAAGAAAAATAACAACATTCTCAAAAAAATTTTTTTTAGGTTTAATAGATCATAGAAACATAAAACCTGTCAACCCAATATTTTCATTTATTAGTAAATATGAGGTATTGTGCATTTTTTATGTTTTCTTTGTTTGATTTCTTTCAAGTAAGAAGAAATCTGTATTAAACTTTTGCACAAGAGTAACCACAAAGCTATAAAGGTTTATTTTTATTTTTATTTTTTATAATTTTTACTCGATTACACTAAATCCTTGTAAATGCCTAATGGTTACGTGAAGTCTGGTGACCACGTCTTTTTTTATACAGCAGCATCTCAGGAAGACCCTGGAAGAAAGAAGAGCTAGCTTTACCACCTAGATAAGTGATCTCCAAACTGTGGCCCTTCAGCAGGGCCGGCTCTGCCTATAGGCAAAATAGGCAACAGCCTAGAGCGCCCTCTTAATGGGGGCGCCACTTTGCCTGCTGAAAGAAAGTTAGACAACCAGCACCCGAACACCTCAATCAGCCAACAGCATGAGGAGGTTACAGTGTGTCACCCCAGTAGTAAGGAGGGGTGTGTCAGAGGGCGAGCCAATAAGCGGAGTCAAAATTAGCTTTTGCCTAGTGTGGCAATAAACCTTGCACCAGCCCTGACCTTCAGTAGATGTAGTTTTGTAGGTTTACTGCCCTAGATGCTGCAGTGAATAGTGACCGTGGCATCTAGGGCATTAAGGTTGAAGTTGGGGGCCCTCTTCATCATCCCATCATAAAGTATATTACACAGATCACATTGTGATGTCTGTTAGTTGGACTGAAAAGAATAATACAAGGTTTATTTAAAAAAAAATTCACAATAGAAAAGAAAATCTTGTTATTCCATAAAATGTTTTTCTATTTTCTAAAGAGTTGAAAATAAATGTAATGCTAATTTTAATACACTACTTAAACTATGTGCATGGTATACTATGTAAAAATAGCCTAACCCTTTCTCCTCCGCCCCCAATTTATTAGTAAATAAAATATATTCTCTTAAATTGTTCTATATATGAAACAATGAAAAGACAAACACAAAAATGGCTACAATTATGGGAAAAAAATGCTTAACAGCATTGGAGCCCATTCCAAAGTTTGCTATGGTGCCCAGCCTAGAAATTTATTCACAATGTATGGTGCACCCATAGAAATCCATTCACTATATACAGCACACCCATAGAAATCCATTCACTATATACAGCACACCCAGAGAAATCCATTCACTATATACAGCATACCCATAGAAATCCATTCACTATATACAGAAAACCCATAGAAATCCATTCACTACATACAGGACATCCATAGAAATCCATTCACTATATACAGAAAACCCATAGAAATCCATTCACTATATACAGAAAACCCATAGAAATCCATTCACTACATACAGGACATCCATAGAAATCCATTCACTATATACAGCATACCCATAGAAATCCATTCACTATATACAGGACACCCATAGAAATCCATTCACTATATACAGCACACCCATAGAAATCCATTCACTATATACAGCACAACCATAGAAATCCATTCACTATATACAGGACACCCATAGAAATCCATTCACTATATACAGCACACTCATAGAAATCCATTCACTATATACAGCACACCCATAGAAATCCATTCACTATATACAGGACACCCATAGAAATCCATTCACTATATACAGGACACCCATAGAAATCCATTCACTATATACAGCACACCCATAGAAATCCATTCACTATATACAGCACACCCATAGAAATCCATTCACTATATACAGCACACCCATAGAAATCCATTCACTATATACAGCACACCCATAGAAATCCATTCACTATATACAGGACACCCATAGAAATCCATTCACTATATACAGCACAACCATAGAAATCCATTCACTATATACAGCATACCCATAGAAATCCATTCACTATATACAGCACAACCATAGAAATCCATTCACTATATACAGGACACCCATAGACATCCATTCACTATATACAGCACACCCATAGAAATCCATTCACTATATACAGCACACCCATAGAAATCCATTCACTATATACAGCACAACCAGAGAAATCCATTCACTATATACAGCATACCCATAGAAATCCATTCACTATATACAGGACACCCATAGAAATCCATTCACTATATACAGGACACCCATAGAAATCCATTCACTATATACAGCACAACCAGAGAAATCCATTCACTATATACAGCATACCCATAGAAATCCATTCACTATATACAGGACACCCATAGAAATCCATTCACTATATACAGCACACCCATAGAAATCCATTAACTATATACAGCATACCCATAGAAATCCATTCACTATATACAGCATACCCATAGAAATCCATTCACTATATACAGCACACACATAGAAATCCATTAACTATATACAGGACACCCATAGAAATCCATTCACTATATACAGCACACCCATAGAAATCCATTAACTATATACAGGACACCCATAGAAATCCATTCACTATATACAGCACACCCATAGAAATCCATTAACTATATACAGCACACCCATAGAAATCCATTAACTATATACAGCACACCCATAGAAATCCATTCACTATATACAGGACACCCATAGAAATCCATTCACTATATACAGCATACCCATAGAAATCCATTCACTATATACAGGACACCCATAGAAATCCATTCACTATATACAGGACACCCATAGAAATCCATTCACTATATACAGGACACCCATAGAAATCCATTCATTATATACAGGACACCCATAGAAATCCATTCACTATATACAGCACACCCATAGAAATCCATTCACTATATACAGCACACCCATAGAAATCCATTAACTATATACAGCATACCCATAGAAATCCATTCACTATATACAGCATACCCATAGAAATCCATTCACTATATACAGGACACCCATAGAAATCCATTCACTATATACAGCACACCCATAGAAATCCATTCACTATATACAGCACACCCATAGAAATCCATTCACTATATACAGCATACCCATAGAAATCCATTCACTATATACAGGACACCCATAGAAATCCATTCACTATATACAGCACACCCATAGAAATCCATTAACTATATACAGGACACCCATAGAAATCCATTCACTATATACAGCACACCCATAGAAATCCATTAACTATATACAGCACACCCATAGAAATCCATTAACTATATACAGCACACCCATAGAAATCCATTCACTATATACAGGACACCCATAGAAATCCATTCACTATATACAGCACACCCATAGAAATCCATTCACTATATACAGGACACCCATAGAAATCCATTCACTATATACAGGACACCCATAGAAATCCATTCATTATATACAGGACACCCATAGAAATCCATTCACTATATACAGCACACCCATAGAAATCCATTCACTATATACAGCACACCCATAGAAATCCATTAACTATATACAGCATACCCATAGAAATCCATTCACTATATACAGCATACCCATAGAAATCCATTCACTATATACAGGACACCCATAGAAATCCATTCACTATATACAGCACACCCATAGAAATCCATTCACTATATACAGCACACCCATAGAAATCCATTCACTATATACAGCACACCCATAGAAATCCATGTGTATGTCAAAGATGGCAATGGCCGATGACTTTATGTAAACAGTAGAACAAGTCTAGGACATTGAATATGCCGACTTTAGTATCACTTGCATAATATATGAACATTCAAATAAACTTTGTAACATTTCAACTGTTTTCCACTTGATGTTTTCTCTTTAAGAATTTGCATTACAGATTTGTTTTCAATCTGTCAAACACTTTTTGATTGAAAAGTAAAAAGTATAGAGCATTTTTGCTTCTTCAGAATAAAACATTAAGCATTATAAGCAGAATAAAAAAGAATCCAAGGAAAAGAAAAATTGAATAATCTTGAAAGAGTGGCCTAATTTATTGATCATATTTTTCCATAGCTATTTTTCGTTTTTTAGGACTATGGTATGAGGCTGCTATATATTAGAATGCAATATATATATATATATATATATATATATATATATATATATATATATATATATATATATATATATATATATTTATATAATTTCATTATATTTTTTTGCCCTAAAGAATATGAATATTTTTTTTTTCCTTCTGGGAATCTATAAAGTGCTTGACTGAGCTGTGATGATAGTGTAGTCATTGAGTACTGAGATTCAGACACCCCCAGGCCATTAGGCATCAGTTTAGAATGGGCAGTTAGATCTGCCTCATTTCAATGTTTCATGAAATAAAGTGCTATAATCCTTTTGTCATACTTTCCTACAATCCTAATCAAAAGGATTATGTATATCAGTTGTTATGCTCCGGCTTGCCCTCTTTTAAAATAAATCAGCGTTCTTGCGCAAGCCACAGCTATTCACTTTTTCAATGAGGATATCAGCAGCATTCAGACATGATATATATATATATATATATATATACATATATATATATATATATATATATATATATATATATATACACACACTGTTCAAAAAATAAAGGGAACACTTAAACAACACAATGTAACTTCTGTGAAATCACACTGTCCACTCAGGAAGCAACACTGATTGACAATCAATTTCACATGCTGTTGTGCAAATGGAACAGACAACAGGTGGAAATTATAGGCAATTGGCAAAATATCCCCAATAAAGGGCCATTTCTCAGGTCCTATGCTTTCTGGCTGATGTTTTGGTCACTTTTGAATGCTGGCGGTGCTTTCACTTTAGTGGTAGCATGAGACAAAGTCTACAACCCACAAAAGTGGCTCAGGTAGTTCTGCTCATCCAGGATGGCACATCAATGTGAGCTGTGGCAAGATGGTTTGCTGTGTCTTTCAGCATAGTGTCCAGAGCATGGAGGCGCTACCAGGAGACAGGCTAGTACATCAGGAGAAGTGGAGGAGGGCAACAACCCAGCAGCAGGACCGCTACCTCCGCCTTTGTGCAAGGAGGAGCAGGAGGAGCTTTGCCAGAGCCCCGCAAAATGACCTCCAGCAGGCCACATATGTGCATGTGTCCACTCAAACGGTCAGAAACAGACTCCATGTGGGTGGTATGAGGGCCCGATGTCCATAGGTGGGGGTTGTGCTTATAGCCCAACACCCTGCAGTATGTTTGCCATTTGTCAGAGAACATCAACATTGGCAAATTTACCTCTGGGGTCTTGTGCTCTCCGCAGATGAAAGCAGGTTCACGCTAAGCACATGTGATAGACGTGACAGAGTCTTGAGACGCCATGCAGAGCGTTCAGCTGCCCACAACATCCTCCAGCATGACCGGTTTGGCAGTGGGTCAGTAATGGTGTGGGGTGGCATTTCTTTGGGGGGGCTGCACAGCCCTCCATGTGCTTTTCAGAGGTAGCCTGACTGCCATTATGTACCGAGATGAAATACTCAGACCCTTTGTGAGACCATATGCTGGTGCGGTTGGCCCTGGGTTCCTCCTAATGGAAGACAATACTAGACCTCTTGTGGCTGGAGTATGTCAGCAGTTCCTGCAAGAGGAAGGCATTGATGCTATGGGCTTCCCCAGACCTGAATCTGGTTGAGCACATCTGGGACATCATGTCTCGCTCCATCCACCAACGACACGTTGCATCACAGACTGTCCAGGAGTTGGCGGATGCTTTAGTCCAGGTCTGGGAGGACATCCCTCACCCCCACCATCCATCACCTCATCAGGAGCATGCCCATGCATTGTAGGGAGGTCATATGGGCACGAGGAGGCCACACACACACTACTGAGCCTCATTTTGACTTGTTTTAAGGACATTACATCAAAGTTGGATCAGCTTGTAGTGTGATTTTCCACTTTGACTTTGAGTGTGACTCCATATCCAGACCTCCACAAGTTGATAAATTGGATTTCCATTGAGAATTTTTATGTGACACATTTAACTATGTAAAGATGAAAGTATTTCATACGATTAGTTGTTCATTCAGATCTAAGATGTGTTATCTATAATATTTATATATATATATATATATATATATATATATATATATATATATATATGCTCTTGTCATTGTTACGCCGAGCGCTCCGGGTCCCCGCTCCTCCCCGGAGCGCTCGCTACACTTCCCTCACTGCAGCGCCCCGGTCGGTTCCACGGACCCGGGGCGCTGCGTTACCACCTCCGGCCGGGATGCGATTCGCGATGCGGGTAGCGCCCGCTCGCGATGCGCACCCCGGCTCCCGTACCTGACTCGCTCCCCGTCAGTTCTGTCCCGGCGCGCGCGGCCCCGCTCCCTAGGGCGCGCGCGCGCCGGGTCTTTGCGATTTAAAGGGCCACTGCACCGCTGATTGGTGCAGTGGTTCCAATTAGTGTTTACACCTGTGCACTTCCCTATATCACCTCACTTCCCCTTCACTCCCTCGCCGGATCTTGTTGCCCTAGTGCCAGTGAAAGCGTTCCTTGTGTGTTCCTTGCCTGTGATTCCAGACCTTCTGCCGTTGCCCCTGACTACGATCCTTGCTGCCTGCCCCGACCTTCTGCTACGTCCGACCTTGCTTCTGTCTACTCCCTTGTACCGCGCCTATCTTCAGCAGCCAGAGAGGTTGAGCCGTTGCTAGGGGATACGACCTGGTCACTACCGCCGCAGCAAGACCATCCCGCTTTGCGGCGGGCTCTGGTGAAAACCAGTAGTGACTTAGAACCGATCCTCTAGCACGGTCCACGCCAATCCCTCTCTGGCACAGAGGATCCACCACCTGCCAGCCGGCATCGTGACAGTAGATCCGGCCATGGATCCCGCTGAAGTTCCTCTGCCAGTTGTCGCTGACCTCACCACGGTGGTCGCCCAGCAGTCACAACAGATTGCGCAACAAGGCCAACAGCTGTCTCAACTGACTGTTATGCTACAACAGTTACTACCACAGCTCCAGCAATCATCTCCTCCGCCAGCTCCTGTACCTCCTCCGCAGCGAGTGGCCGCTTCTGGAATACGACTATCCTTGCCGGATAAATTTGATGGGGACTCTAAGTTTTGCCGTGGCTTTCTTTCCCAATGTTCATTACACTTGGAGATGATGTCGGACCAGTTCCCCACTGAAAGGTCTAAGGTGGCTTTCGTAGTCAGCCTGCTGTCTGGAAAAGCCCTGGCTTGGGCCACACCGCTCTGGGACCGCAATGACCCCGTCACTGCCTCTGTACACTCCTTCTTCTCGGAAATTCGAAGTGTCTTTGAGGAACCTGCCCGAGCCTCTTCTGCTGAGACTGCCCTGTTGAACCTGGTCCAGGGTAATTCTTCCGTTGGCGAGTATGCCGTACAGTTCCGTACCCTTGCTTCAGAATTATCCTGGAATAATGAGGCACTCTGCGCGACCTTTAAAAAAGGCCTATCCAGCAACATTAAAGATGTTCTGGCCGCACGAGAAATCCCTGCTAACCTACATGAACTCATCCATCTTGCCACTCGCATTGACATGCGTTTTTCCGAACGGCGTCAGGAGCTCCGCCAGGATATGGACTCTGTTCGCACGAGGCGTTTCTTCTCCCCGGCTCCTCTCTCCTCTGGTCCCCTGCAACCTGTTCCTGTGCCTCCCGCCGTGGAGGCTATGCAGGTCGACCGGTCTCGCCTGACACCCCAAGAGAGGACACGACGCCGCATGGAGAATCTCTGCCTGTACTGTGCTAGTACCGAACACTTCCTGAAGGATTGTCCTATCCGTCCTCCCCGCCTGGAAAGACGTCCGCTGACTCCGCACAAAGGTGAGACAGTCCTTGATGTCTACTCTGCTTCTCCACGTCTTACTGTGCCTGTGCGGTTGTCTGCCTCTGCCTTCTCCTTCTCTGCTGTGGCCTTCTTGGACTCTGGATCTGCAGGAAATTTTATCCTGGCCTCTCTCGTCAACAGGTTCAACATCCCGGTGACCAGTCTCGCCAGACCCCTCTACATCAATTGTGTAAACAATGAAAGATTGGACTGTACTATACGTTTCCGCACGGAGCCCCTTCTAATGTGCATCGGATCTCATCACGAGAGGATTGAACTGTTGGTCCTCCCCAATTGCACTTCTGAAATCCTTCTTGGACTTCCCTGGCTTCAACTCCATTCCCCAATCCTGGATTGGTCCACTGGGGAGATCAAGAGTTGGGGGCCCTCTTGTTCCAAGGACTGCTTAAAACCGGTTCCCAGTAAACCTTGCCGTGTCCCTGTGCTTCCTCATGTAACCGGTCTCCCTAAGGCCTATATGGACTTTGCGGACGTTTTTTGCAAAAAACAAGCTGAGACTCTACCTCCTCACAGGCCTTATGATTGTCCCATTGACCTCCTCCCGGGCACTACTCCACCCCGGGGCAGAATCTATCCTCTGTCCGTCCCAGAGACTCTTGCCATGTCTGAATACGTCCAAGAAAATTTAAAAAAGGGCTTTATCCGTAAATCCTCCTCTCCTGCCGGAGCCGGATTTTTCTTTGTGTCCAAAAAAGATGGCTCTCTACGTCCTTGCATTGACTACCGAGGTCTTAATAAAATCACGGTTAAGAACCGCTACCCCCTACCCCTTATCTCTGAACTCTTTGATCGTCTCCAAGGTGCCCATATTTTTACCAAACTGGACTTAAGAGGTGCTTATAATCTCATCCGCATCAGAGAGGGGGATGAATGGAAAACGGCATTTAACACCAGAGATGGACACTTTGAGTATCTGGTCATGCCCTTTGGTCTATGCAACGCCCCTGCCGTCTTCCAAGACTTTGTTAATGAAATTTTTCGTGATCTCCTATACTCCTGTGTTGTTGTATATCTGGACGATATCCTGATTTTTTCTGCCAATCTTGAAGAACACCGCCAGCATGTCCGTATGGTTCTTCAGAGACTTCGTGATAATCAACTCTATGCCAAAATAGAGAAATGTCTGTTTGAATGCCAATCTCTTCCTTTTCTAGGATACTTGGTCTCTGGCCAGGGACTACAAATGGACCCAGATAAACTCTCTGCCGTCTTAGATTGGCCACGCCCCTCCGGACTCCGTGCCATCCAACGTTTTTTGGGGTTCGCCAATTATTACAGGCAATTTATTCCACATTTTTCTACTATTGTGGCTCCTATTGTGGCTTTAACAAAAAAAAATGCCGATCCCAAGTCTTGGCCTCCTCAAGCGGAAGACGCCTTTAAACGACTCAAGTCTGCCTTTTCTTCGGCTCCCGTGCTCTCCAGACCTGACCCATCTAAACCCTTCCTATTGGAGGTTGATGCCTCCTCAGTGGGAGCTGGAGCTGTCCTTCTACAAAAAAACTCTTCCGGGCATGCTGTTACTTGTGGTTTCTTTTCCAGGACCTTCTCTCCGGCGGAGAGGAACTACTCCATCGGGGATCGAGAGCTTCTAGCCATTAAATTAGCACTTGAGGAATGGAGGCATCTGCTGGAGGGATCAAGATTTCCAGTTATTATTTACACCGATCACAAGAACCTCTCCTACCTCCAGTCGGCCCAACGGCTGAATCCTCGTCAGGCCAGGTGGTCTCTGTTCTTTGCCCGATTTAATTTTGAAATTCACTTTCGGCCTGCTGATAAGAACATTAGGGCCGATGCTCTCTCTCGTTCCTCAGATGCCTCTGAAATTGAACTCTCTCCTCAACACATCATTCCTCCTGACTGCCTGATTTCCACTTCTCCAGCCTCCATCAGGCAAACTCCTCCAGGAAAGACCTTTGTTTCTCCACGCCAACGCCTTGGGATCCTCAAATGGGGTCACTCCTCCCATCTCGCAGGTCATGCGGGCATTAAGAAATCTGTGCAACTCATCTCTCGCTTCTATTGGTGGCCGACTCTTGAGACTGATGTGGTGGACTTTGTGCGAGCCTGCACTATCTGTGCCCGGGATAAGACTCCTCGCCAGAAGCCCGCTGGTTTTCTTCATCCTCTTCCTGTCCCCGAACAACCTTGGTCTCTGATTGGTATGGATTTTATTACTGACTTACCCCCATCCCATGGCAACACTGTTATTTGGGTGGTCGTTGATCGATTCTCCAAAATGGCACATTTCATCCCTCTTCCTGGTCTTCCTTCAGCGCCTCAGTTGGCTAAACAATTTTTTGTACACATTTTTCGTCTTCACGGGTTGCCTACACAGATCGTCTCGGATAGAGGCGTCCAATTTGTGTCTAAATTCTGGAGGGCTCTCTGTAAACAACTCAAGATTAAATTAAATTTTTCTTCTGCATACCATCCTCAATCCAATGGACAAGTAGAGAGAATTAACCAGATCTTGGGTGACTATTTACGACATTTTGTTTCCTCCCGCCAGGATGACTGGGCAGATCTTCTACCTTGGGCCGAATTCTCGTATAATTTCAGAATCTCTGAATCTTCCTCCAAATCTCCGTTTTTCGTGGTGTACGGCCGTCACCCTCTTCCCCCCCTCCCTACCCCCTTGCCCTCTGGTCTGCCCGCTGTGGATGAAATTTCTCGTGATCTTTCCACCATATGGAAAGAGACCCAAAATTCTCTCTTACAGGCTTCTTCTCGCATGAAGAGATTCGCAGATAAGAAAAGAAGAGCTCCTCCCATTTTTTCCCCTGGAGACAAGGTATGGCTCTCCGCTAAATATGTCCGTTTCCGTGTCCCGAGCTATAAGTTGGGACCACGCTATCTTGGTCCTTTTAAAGTTTTGTGTCAAATTAATCCTGTCTCTTACAAACTTCTTCTTCCTCCTTCTCTTCGTATCCCTAATGCCTTTCACGTCTCTCTTCTTAAACCTCTCATCCTCAACCGTTTTTCTCCTAAATCTGTTCCTCCCACTCCTGTTTCCGGCTCCTCGGACATCTTCTCTGTCAAAGAGATCTTGGCCTCCAAAAAGGTCAGGGGAGGAACTTTTTTTTTAGTGGATTGGGAGGGTTGTGGTCCAGAAGAGAGGTCCTGGGAACCTGAGGACAATATCCTGGACAAAAGTCTGATCCTCAGGTTCTCAGGCACCAAGAAGAGGGGGAGACCCAAGGGGGGGGGTACTGTTACGCCGAGCGCTCCGGGTCCCCGCTCCTCCCCGGAGCGCTCGCTACACTTCCCTCACTGCAGCGCCCCGGTCGGTTCCACGGACCCGGGGCGCTGCGTTACCACCTCCGGCCGGGATGCGATTCGCGATGCGGGTAGCGCCCGCTCGCGATGCGCACCCCGGCTCCCGTACCTGACTCGCTCCCCGTCAGTTCTGTCCCGGCGCGCGCGGCCCCGCTCCCTAGGGCGCGCGCGCGCCGGGTCTTTGCGATTTAAAGGGCCACTGCACCGCTGATTGGTGCAGTGGTTCCAATTAGTGTTTACACCTGTGCACTTCCCTATATCACCTCACTTCCCCTTCACTCCCTCGCCGGATCTTGTTGCCCTAGTGCCAGTGAAAGCGTTCCTTGTGTGTTCCTTGCCTGTGATTCCAGACCTTCTGCCGTTGCCCCTGACTACGATCCTTGCTGCCTGCCCCGACCTTCTGCTACGTCCGACCTTGCTTCTGTCTACTCCCTTGTACCGCGCCTATCTTCAGCAGCCAGAGAGGTTGAGCCGTTGCTAGGGGATACGACCTGGTCACTACCGCCGCAGCAAGACCATCCCGCTTTGCGGCGGGCTCTGGTGAAAACCAGTAGTGACTTAGAACCGATCCTCTAGCACGGTCCACGCCAATCCCTCTCTGGCACAGAGGATCCACCACCTGCCAGCCGGCATCGTGACAGTCATATGTAGACGTTGCATTGCATTTATTTCTTGCAATGAGGAAAATAATATAGCAAATAAGAAACAGCTCTTTGGGCATAAGTGGTACAAAGTCAAGATTTTCCATTGGAGTAATATTAATGAATTATTATAAGTAAATAAAAGAAATGCTATAAGTACCAAAAACTCTTTATTCAGCCTTTGAGCCTATGATGCTAAATTATAATTCTGTGTAATTTGCTTCTATTATCTCCATGCAGAGCTTCGTCCAGTTTTCATGCACTGGACCCATAACAATAAGTGCTGTAGTGCAAGTCTTCTTATTATACTGTTGTCTCTGACTTTTCCCAGAATTCCATGCAGCCAGAGACAATATGTCATAAGTCAAAAGGTCTGCTGCAGTGGGTGGGTGATAGCCGGGTGAGAGGAATTTAGGAAAGTAATGCCCCCTGGAAGCCATGTGACTTATGACAGAGACCACATTACAATGAAAAGACTTGCAATAGAGCACTTCCTGAAAACAGAACAAATTGGCACACAGAGGTAATAGTAGTGTGGTGTCCCGGTACCGGATTGCATCCGTTACCTTGTGGTGAGGTCCCCAAAGTCAGAGTCCCTAGGTACCGGTGGGGTCCTCATCTATAGTTAGCCCCTAGTCACCCCTTTAGTAGTTAAAATTATTCAAATTCTAAGTGTAAATATGTATATAATGTATACTTACCTTGTTGTAGTGTCGCAGGACCTGCGGGTCATGTGATGCATTCCAGAACTCTATGGTTTTCTAGTTAAGGACCTTTGGAGGTAGTCAGGTGATCACCCACCATGCATTGTAACGGTGAGTGACAGCTGAGATTGGACCAATCCAAAACGGCCCTGCCCCTGCCCATATAAGGGAGCGGCGGCCATTAATCTCTCTCTTGTTCCTGCGCTGCTGATGAGGACGGATCTGCGCAGCTGTCATCAGCACTTGATGGGCCTAAGCCCTGCGGCCGCGGCCATCTCTCAAAAACTGTGAGTTACTTCAATCCCTGTTAACTCCGCAAGATCACTGGACCTAAATACTCCCCTTAATCCAGCGGATCTCTGCAAGAAACCCTAATTCTAATCATTTCTGGATAACTCAATGGTCCTCAGCATCTGTCAATCACTGCCATGCTGAATAGAGACTTTGTTAATAAGACTGTTGCTGTTATTGGATGTACCGCAAATACCTCAGTAAAGTTTCACGCAAGTTCAAATTCATCTTTGCTGTGGACATTCAGTCATTTATTCACGCACCTATCGTTTCTGGGAAGGGTGGCGATAGGCCAAAGATTTACCTTAGCGTATTAACCCTCACCCCGGCGTCACAAGTGACAAGGGTTAAATTAACCCCTCATATACCAACACAGCAACACCTCATCTACCCAACACCCCAAGGCAGTTACCACAGTAGCATATTACATAGTATTATAACTTGCATAGTGGGCGCAAAGGCTGAAAAAACATAATGGAATACCCCAAGAAGTCCGCAGCACACAAAAATATAGCGCCAAAAAAAAAGTATTTATTCCATTTCTAATGCAAAAAAGTGCTATGTTTCTGCAGCCTCACCCAATCATTTTCAAAATGGTGTTGTAAGGCTGCAGAAACGTAGCACTTTTTTTGCACTGGAAATGGAATAAACGCTTTATTTTTGGCACTATATTTTTGTGTGCTGCGGACTTCTTGGACTTTCTTGATGATTTTGGGCTCCTCACCAAGGCTCTTATATCTGTGAAAACCATTATTTTCTTTTTTTATCTTCAGTAGTTGTGCTGTTCTTCTGGTTTCTATAAATATATATAATAATTTTTGTTTAGAGATAAACCGTCTGGCTTGCTTCCCCTGATGCTGCCATTCTGATGCTTATCCTACCATATACATATTGTTATCCCCTTCCCAATCACTGACTACAGGGAGGAAGTAGAGTCATCTAGGACCATGTGAGTGAGCATCGGAATGGTAGTAACAGGAAATCGATAAGGTGAAGGAGCCAGTTTGTCCTTTTTAATGTAAAATCAGAGTTAGGGGAAAAAAAAAATATATATATATATATATATATATATATATACCTTATAACTAAATGCAATCTATAATTACCCTTATTAAAGATGGCGCTTTTGGATCACTAGCTGCTACTGAACATGCGCTGGGTGCCACGGAGCTTGGCCGCGCTGCATACGTCACCACCGGACTGATAGTCTAAGTGGTTTCCATAACTACGGGACGCTGTCATTGTGATTGGTTGAACTCCGGGAAACCGGAAGTAAGACCCGGCGTCCCATGTGAGACTCGGGCTTGCGGTATATGGCGCGCTTATTAGCAGGTCAGTGTGGAGACGGGACTGCTTGACCCGGTAATGTTTTTAATTGTTACACTACGTCACTTTTGACACCTACATAGATAGCACGTTTATCTTATTTTTTATGAATATTAGAGATTGGACATAAAATGTATGTTTATCACAGTATAATACACTGTTTGGATTGTATAAATTATGTATTATATGAGAAATTTTTCACTTTATTTCCATGTCAGAATGTCATGTGATTTGTAAATGATTGTGATGTCACAGATTGGGGAGTGTATTTAAACCCCACATATATCACTTGTAAACCACTTGAAAATGGCGGTGTGAGATCGCCGAAACGTTGTCTTGTTCCTTGGAATAAAAGCACTTTGATTTAGCACAATTATTGGTGTGCTGCCTGCATTTATCCTATATATATATATATATATATATATATATATATATATATATATATATACACGGTGGTGCTGAGAACCGTGCCCTTATGCCCTCATCAGGTTTTATGGTATATGCTACACACAGTGATCATACACAACTGTATATATGGCTATTTATGGGATCTATGGGGGGTATTTATCAAAGGATTTATGTGTCTTTTTTAACGTAACTTTGGCGCAATACTTTGGCGCAGTGTCTTTTTGCGCCAAAGTTTGGTGCATCTTCTCCACTGTCATTTTTACAACTTTTTCAAAATCACACGGTCCTGTGTGGGATTTCAACTTTAGTCAGTAATTCATCATTTGCACAAATCGATCTTTGGTGCAATTTTGGCGCAAATCCCCACCAAGAAATTTTGCACTTGGAAAACACACTTAGCAATGTAAGAAAATGTAAAGGCGTCAAAATACATTAAAAAGGGCTGCTCAATACTATCCTGAGGAACCTTCACCCTTCGTTGAGCCAGCAATGGACATGGCCACACAGGTTCAGGAAAGGTAAGCACTAAAGCAGTGGTCTTAAACCTGCGGACCTCCAGATGTTGCAAAACTACAACTCCCAGCATGCCCGGAAATGCAGTTTTGCAACATCTGGAGGTTCGCAGGTTGAAGACCACTGCACTAAAGTAACCAAAAAAAAACTACTCAAGTTGAAAATAAAATCCATTTCACATGGTGGCTATAAACCCCACAAAAGAAAATAACTCATGTCGCTTGCTGATATACTGCAGGAGGGACTCCGAAATGGCTGCTCTACAGGGTAAAATACGCCTCCTCTGTGGTGGTTCTGTGTAAAAGGCGCTGTGAACAGCTGATTTCAACATTTGAGCCAAAATTACTAACAACTTGCACCAAATGATAAATTTGGTGCATGTCCACAAAAACTCAAGTGAAAAAAAAAGGGTAAAAAGAAACTGTCAACAGGCAAAATTGATAAATACCCCCCATAATCTTTATTTTGAGGTTGCTAGACCACTGAGAACTGTCTCATTTTGTTTGTTCTTTCTAGTTCCTTTAAAATAAATAAATAATACTGCCAGTCAACCCATTTAGATTTTTTCCATTTAGATTTTTAAGATATACATTTCACTAAATGTCATAGATATTGCCATGTACTGTTTATAATTAATGCTCATTAGTAATCATTTTCAGTTCTAAAAATGGGACTAAAACATATGGGGGAGATTTATCATTGCTTTTAGAGCATTTTTTGTCTATGTTTTGGCGCAGTTCTGGCGCAAACCGCATATTTAGACAGTTTCACTCTTTTTGCCTACCCGTAGAAATTTTTCTTTTTGGCCATGCAGTGATCACGTATTTATCATCTGCAATTCACTATTTTGTGTGTAAAGGTACTTTTTTAGGCGCAAAGCTACACCACCTACCAGTAGGCATGAAAATCATTACTACCTTCCACAATTCAACCTTTGACCTCTTGTGTTTGACAGTGTCCCACTCTTCTTCCATGGTATGCGCTCAGGAGCTGAGTGGGGTCATAGCTGGGTGGTCTTGGCAGCTATCTGCCACCATCTCTAATGCCAGACATCATCGATCACGGTGATGTCCGGCTTTAACCCCTTAGACACAGCAATCAAATTTGATTGTAGCGTCTAAAATGTCCTGGCAGCTCTGTGAAAGTAAGTAAAAACACCTAACCTGCCAAATTCAGGACCCAGGAAAGTGTCTACTTCCCGCCCTCACAAGTGTCTAGAAAAAGTGTATGCGGTAAAGCTTTTCCCACCCACAGCAGAGCTGTGCAAAATTCATCATCCTGCTGTATCTTCTTGATAAATAAGATGCACACTAGTCAAACCTACCACTCAAATAAACGTGGCAAAATAGCTCTACCGTAGACATTCTGATAAATCTGGGCCACAGTCTTTGTAATTTATGTATTTTTATTTTTTTTATTTGCAATGTCAACACAGAGTTTTACCTCTGCATACAATACCATAAATGAATACAATAAAAAAGATTACATCAATAGTATGTACTTATACTTTAAGGGGGTTATTCATCGAGAGTGGTGTAGGTGAACACCTTTTTACCCCATTGATTAGTGTGGAGGAAACTGTGTACCTGCACCAAATGTACTACACGGTGCAGGGCAAGTGATAAATCTGGTGCTGATCACATTTCTTACTTCAGTACTCCACTTTGTATGGTGATTCCTCTGCGATTTTTTGTGTGACTTTTTATCCAGTGCGACAAAATGTGTGACTTTTTAATAATGCGGTCAACAGTCAGTTTCGTAAGCCAAGTCAGGGCTGGTGTAGATTTGCGCCTAACTGAGCGCAGTTGCGACAAAAGATGCGACAAACTGAAAAGTCGCATTTCATGAATACCTGACCACTGCATGATATCAACTGAAATCATGACTTGGTGTGTTGCTTTAGAAAAACCTTCTAAAGCAAAAGTCGCAATGAAAAGTCTCAAAACAACAACTGAGACAAACTATGAGACAAATGTACACCACAAAACCAGGGTAAAACCAATGATAAATTCCCCCCTATGTCCTGAGTTTTCTGTGTAAAGATTCATACTATGAAATAGACAAAAACGTATGAGCATCAGCATTATGGTGTTATGCAAGTTTTTGTTAATGCTGAATTACTGCTTTTCCATGTTTTTCGTCCAGCATATTGCATGATCAGATTGATTTATTGATTTACTACTTTATTAGATACAGTTAATGCATTTGTGAAATGCCAAAAACTTATTAAACTATTCTGAATGCTCATGTAGTATTTGTACTGTACTGAAAGGCTAACAATAGAAATATAATTTGTAAAACAACTCTGCAGTGACCACTAGGGACACAAGCTTGAATAATCACAAATTTATTTACACTGAAGTAGTACATTAACCTAAATTCCAGAGGAATAACATAGTGGCACAAAAACCTTTGACAGTCCAGACTCTTGAGGAATGGCTCTTGTCCTATATAATCATGTCCCAGATTTATATGTTCATTCAAAACCAGGAAATTGTAGTGTAACAAAATATCTTGAGAATTATTTAACAAAAATGTGTTATGTAAAAATATCATGGTCTGTTTCTTTATTGTACTTGAAAATGTATTCTCAAAATTTTTAATCACTGATGAAAATTCGAAGGGCCTTCTTAAGTGATTAACTCCTTAAGGACACAGGGTGTACCTGTACATCCTGCACCAGGTCCTGGTATATAACGCGGGGGTCACGGCATATACCGGGTCGGTCCCGGTGGCTAATGATAGCCGGGACCATGGGCTTATAGCGTGCGGCATCGACCCTTTAGAGGCGACAATCAAAGTTAATCGCCGCGTCTAAAATGAACGTAAAAAGCTTCCCGTCAGCTTAGTTGGGCTGATCGGGACCATCGTGATAAAATCGCAAGGTCCCAATCAGCTAGGACATGAGCGGAGGTCCCCTATCCTGCCTCCGTCACGTCCAATCGGCGATTGATTGTTCCAAGTCTGAGATCCAGGCTTGAGCATTCGACCGCCTATAACACTGATCAATGCAAAGCTATGGCTTTGCAAGGATCAGTGTGCAGTGTTATAGCCCCCTATGGAAGCTATAACACTGCAAAAAAAAAGTGAAAAGAAAAAAAGTTAATAAAGGTCATTTAACCCCTTCCCTAATAAAAGTTTGAATCACTCCCCTTTTCCCTTAAAAAAAAAAAAAAGAAACTGTGTAAATAAAAATAAACATATGTGGTATTGCCACGTGTGGATATGTCCGAATTATAAAAATATATTGTTAATTAAACCGCACGGTCAATGGCGTACGGGCAAAAAAACATTCCAAAGTACAAAATAGCTTATTTTTGGTCTCTTTTTATATCATGAAAAAATTAATAGAAAGCAAATTAAAAGTCCGATCAATACAAAAATGGTACTGATAGAAACTTCAGATCACGGCGCAAAACATGAGCCCTCATACCGGACCGTAAGCGGATGTATAAAAAAGTTATACAATTTTTAATGTATACATTTTTGTAGGACAAAATCAAACCTATATAAGTAGGGTATCATGTTAACCGTATGGATCTACAGAATAAAGATAAGGTGTTATTTTTACCGAAAAATGCACTGTGTAGAAACATTAGCCCCCAAATGTAACTGCAAAGTAGAATTGGTGGCACAAAAAATAAGCCATCATATAGAATTTTAGGTGCACAATTGCAACAAAGGGTTATGATTTTGAGAAGGTGATGAGAAAAAATGAAAATGCAAAAACGGAAAAACCTTGCGTCCATAATGGGTTAAATAATATTACATGGCTTGGTCTAGAACATTATAAAACTGCAGCAATGTTATTAAGTATTACTTGCTATATTTTTCATATATCAGGACACTGACAAAAAATTCTTAGGATAAAAAAAAAAGAATTATATATATATATATATATATATATATATATATATATATATATATATATATATATATATATATATATATATTAATGGATTGCTCCACTGACTGCTGAGGGTGATCTTAAAAGTATGCCAATATACCATCTTTTTTTGTTTTATGTCATTCTAAATGTTTTGGAAGTGCTCTATTTTAACTTACACTTTAGAAGCAACATCAGGAATTGATGTTTAAAGGGGTATCAACTGGCTCCAGAAAGTTATACAGATTTGCAAATTACTTCTATTTAAAAGAAATATTAATTCTTTCAGTAATTATAAGATGCTGTATTCTACAGAGGAAGTTGAGTTGTTCTTTTCTGTCTCACCACAGTGCTCTCTGCTGCCACCTCTGTCTGTGTAAGGAACTGTTCAGAGTACGAACAAGTGTCCATAGCAAACCTCTTCTGCTCTGGACAGTTTCTGACATGGACAGAGGTGTCAGCAGAGAGCACTGTGGTCAAACTGAAAAGAACAACTTAACTTCCTCTGGAGCATACAGCAGCTGACAAGTACATACAGCAGCTGACAAGATTTTTTAATAGAGGTAATTTACAAATCTTTTTTAACTTTCTGGCACCAGTTGATTTAAAAAAAAAAAATCCCAGTGGAGTCTGACCACAGTGGATGGTTGAAGAGTTTTTAAGCACTGGAGTAGACCTTTAAAGGGGGGGGGGGGGGGGTATTATTTTTGTCTTATATAATACTTATTTTTGTATATTTGTGCATCCATAAAATCCAGTGTTTGTAGGGTTGCCTAAATAATATGTGCAATCTGTATGTACTTTTACATTGATTTTAATTTCTTTTCCTTTTTTTAATGTTCATGCAATGTTGTTACATACCCTGAATGGGTTAAGTTTTTTAAATGATGTATCTTGACCCGATAGGGTTAATACTCTTTTGTATATAAATCCCCTCCTTATGCTGTTTGTCATGCCTGATGAAGCCGTCTCAGTACGGTGAAACGCGTTGCATTTAAATAAAAAATCTTTTACTCACCGGACGTGCCCGTTCCTGGTCAGCGCCGATATCCCTCAGCGCCCCTTGGAAGTCCTAACTTGTTTTACCCATAGACATTTGATATTTTCCCATAAACATTTTATAATTTTTCCTACAATACATATTTGTAAAGGATGAATGGTGAAAGTGAAGCTTGACAGCTAGTATATGTCTTCACTTTTGTGCATACATTGATTTCAGATATAATAATAAACAATAAAGGATGAGTATTTCATTGAAGAATTGGGTTAAATGAGGCCGGGGTATTTAAAGCATGGTTTTATGTTTTCTGAAATGTATGCAGTATTCATTAAAATGTAATTTATCATAACTGTACTTATTTGACCAGATAAGACCCATTATGATAGAAATAGAAGGCTTTGTGTGAACCCTCAGTCTTGAACAATAGTATGCAGATGGCAATGTAGGTGGATTTAACAATATGCTAATTCACATATCTTGTTAGGTATGCTAAATGTATCCATATCAAAGACTAAGCTGAATGCTTCCAACTGTTTGAGAGTAAATTAGCATAGAACTTTCTATATAATTGGTATTTTATGATTTAACATTTTTTTCAATAATATTCTTTGTTTACGAAAATATAGAATATTTATGGAAAATTTGTGAATTTATTTTAGCCTTATTTTATGTATTTTACTGGCTACTAATACTTACTACTATACTACTAATACTAATACTAAAGTATTAATAAAACTTAAATTGACAAATACACCTATTTTAGTTTTTGATTTAGCTCTTTATCTTACTTGTATGGGACCAATCCTTTGGCATAAATAACTATTGTAGATGTTCCTTCCTGATTTTTATCTCTTTTGTGTACTTTTTAGCCTTTTAATATAAGCATGCAAAATAGACAGAGCGATAATAGATGTCTGGTTTACTTTGTACACCCTTTGCCCTTGTTGTGTTGTTTTCTAATCCTTAAAGATTGCACGCTTCTATGTTGTTGTATCCTGTAATATATATAACATATTAGCTGAGTTTATAAAAAATGTTACAGTTCTCAGATTTACTGCATCCTTAAAGGGGTACTCCGGTGGAAAATGTTTTTTTTTTTTTTTTTTTTTTTTTTAATTAACTGGTGCCAGGAAGTTAAACAGATTTGTAAATTACTTCTATTAAAAATTCTTAATCCTTCCAGTACTTATTAGCGGCTGTATACTACAGAGGAAATTCTTTTATTTTTGGATTTCTTTCTGTCACGACCACACTGCTCTCTGCTGACACCTCTGTCCATTTTATCAAATGTCCAAAGCAGCATATATTTGCTATGGGGATTTTCTCCAGCTCTGGACAGTTCCTGACATGTACAGAGGTGTCAGCAAAGAGCACTGTGGTCGTGACAGAAAATAAATCCAAAAATAAAAGAATTTCTTCTGTAGTATACAACCGCTAATAGGTATTGGAAGGATTAAGATTTTTTAATATAAATAATTGACAAATCATTTTAACTTTCTGTCATCAATTGATTTAAAAAAAAAAAAGTTTCCACTGGAGTACCCCTTTAAAGTGTACCGGTCAGATCCCACTAAAAACTGTTACATGTAAATCAGTACCTAATCATGATCATGTACATGTAATTTTTTTCTCTATTACCAATATTTAACTATAAAATATCATATTAACACAGCTCACTGTCTTTTTCACAGCTCACTTTCTTTTTCAGGGGGTGTGTCCTTCTCTTGCCTGTGCTATGAAAACTCCTCCCCCTCCCTCACTCTGCTGACGCACTGTTCTCGGAAGCGGGCCTGTCAGCCCTTCTCTGTATCCCTTTCCTCTCTGGTTTTATGATGTACTCGCAAACACAGTGATTATTGAAGATTGTGTGTACTCTACCACCAAAGACAATATGGTGAACATATAATTTAGATCTTCCTAAATTAGTGCAAAGGTTTAGTGCTAAAAGTAACGTATTTTCTATGCATACATTTTCTGTATGTCCCTATGCCATTCATGTGTATCATCCTTAAGTAGTCCTGTAATGCTGGTACTTGTAGTTTTGTAATAGTTGGAGATACAGTGTTTGGATATTTCTTTTCACAGCAGTGTTGCCTTAAGCTGTGTGCCAAAAGCTTTTGCAAAACTACAACTCCCAGCATGCCCAGACATCTTTTGACTGTCCGGGCATGCTTGGAGTTGTAGTTTTGCAACAGCTGGATGCACATGTTTGGTAAAACTCTGTGTCACGGCAGTGTTGCTATAAGCTGTGTTCCTCCTGCAGCCTTGTCCATCAGCCATTTCCTGTCCATGACCCTTGGACAAGGTGATGCTGCTGTGAGACTCCTCAGTGTCCAAGAAGGTATGGGGACCCCTAGTGGTTGGATTTTTGAAGACAATTTTCTTTAATAAAATGTGCTTGTTTTTTGCTTTTTTTAAGAAATATATTAGAAAAAACTATTGTTTGTAAAGTTTTTGTATCTGACAGTGCCCATTTAAAGTGTTAATAACTATGAAATAAAGAAAAAAAATTGCAATTGTTATGAACTAGTATTAGTAAAATGATCAATTGACAATTATGTCATTTGTTGCAACCATGGCAAATAAATAAAAGTATGATCTGACAAAATTCATGATATAGTCAGATTAAGGCAGAAACATGCAGATAAAAAAATATGACATAATGAATACAAATAAGGATTACCTTTTTATTGATTTTACTGAAGTCTAGCTAAACTATAAAATCTATGAAGAAATCCTGTCAGGTAAATTGAATAGCAAGTAATATACATGAGCTGTCATGACATACAGTACTGCATTGCAGGTGTTCAGTAAAAGGAATAGTAAATCATGTGAGCTATGAAAATAAAAAATAGTTTTAAACACTTTACTGTGATTAAAATCATAAAAAAATACTTTATTTTCTCATCAGACAGGAGAATGTTTCAAGACACAGAGGCATTTGCTGAAGCATATTGTAACCATAGCATCTGGCCAGACTTTGTATGTTGCTTTCTGGTCAGTGACGAGTTACAGTCCAGGGCCAATCAGCAGCGTAGGGGTACTTCATTCCTCCTCAGCCTCCTGCCCAGACTCTTAATTTCAGCTTTTGTGTTGTTTTAGTCCTGGTTGGTTTAATTTCAGATTAGTTGCTTTGTTTTGTCATTACTTTGTGGTTCTGACTGTTTGTTTTATTTTTAACCTAATTATGTTTGTCTAGTGATATCTGTCTGTAGTTTGTGTCTGAGTACCTGTGAATCCTGATTTTTCACAGTATGGGTCCTGATTCATTGCTTAGCTTTGCACCTATATATATCCCTGGTATTTTTTCTGTGTCTAGTCTGTGTAACCTGAACTTGTATTCATATCTGTTTGCTTTTCATATTCTTTCATTGTTAGGTCCTTATCCATAGTTTGTTGCTTTTACCCTAACCTGGAGTCTAGTTTTGTTCCATTGTTGAGTCTTGTGTGATTTAGTATTAGTGTACTCTGATTTGTATAGTGTCCTGACTTCATTTAAAGCGGTACTCGAGGATAGAAAACTATATCCCCTATGCTAACTGTTATATCACAGGCCATCTGGCCGCTGTGTCTCTAGGGCTGTGTCACAGGGCCCTGGCTCTCTACATGCAAAGAACTGTGTCAATCACCATACAAAGCTGGTCCATCACGTCCCCTACATGCATCTCTATGGGAGAGCCAGGGGTACTCGAGCAGCGCTCTGGTTTTCCCAAAGGGATGTTTTGAGGGTGTGTGTTTCTTGCAGTGATCAATATGCCCAAATTAGGAGGAGAGACTGGGCGCCCAGCAGTTGGACCCCCCCCCCCCCCCCCATGTTCTGACACTTATCCCCTATCTTTAGTATAGGGGGAAAAAAATATATCCCTGAGTACTCCTATAACCTATTTAGGCTCTTAATTTCTGGTAAACCTGTTGCTGTAACTCTTGGTAAGCCCTGTTTAGCCATGTCATTCATTTCTTTGCTTCTGAGGCTGCATAACCTAACTTGCATAATGACAGAAATGCTAACATCTCGGTACTGGAAACAACTATGGAGGTAAAAAGGTATGCTCGGAATATGGATGACAAGCCATAACTGGCCATGAACTTTTTTACACACATGTTGTGATGTACTTGCTAATCCTCCATGTGACTTTTTTGCTTTGTCCTGGTGCCCTTGGTCATAACCATCTTTGGGCACCCATTGAGATGATCAGGCATGCTCAGTTCAACTACATATTGCTGGTTAGCCAACACCGTGTAAGCAAACAAAGGGAAATGTGGGAAAGTGTGTTCTCACTAGCTTTGCAACACATGGGCCATAATTCTGAATGAAAAATAATATAATATAGAGAGCTTAAAAAACAAGCACATTTTCTTAAATATTTCTGATAAAAAAAAGCATACCCCTTTCCAATGACCCTATTTAAACTGCTCAAAAAAAAAGGGAACACTAAGATAACACATCCTAGATTTGAATGAATTAATGGGGTATTCCAGGATTTTTTATTTATTTGACTATTCTACAGGGGCTGTAAAATTAGTGTAGTTCATTTATAATGTCTGTACCTGTATGTGACGGTTTTCTCACGATTCTTCTGTGATTTTCACCCCAATATTTATTTTTAAAAGCATACAAAATGACTGTTGTCTCAGATTTTTCCCAGGCTGCAATGCGGCCAAGACCTTACTCACTAGTCAGCTGATGAAAGGGAGCCTGTCTATTTCAATAGGTGGAGGGATCGCTTGATGGGAGAGAGATCAATCTGCAACTAATGCAACAGATGTAGGCACCCTGATTGAAAACCACAGGTCTTTTGAATGGATGCAGCTCATTTATGTTTCAATTGGTGGGGTGGTTGAGGAAAATGTGTGTGTGGGAGGGAGGAAAATGGAATTATGGGATTTTTAGTCAAAGAAAAGAAAACTGAAACAGGAAATACCAGTTCACAAAAAGCTAGCCACAGTATTATGGTAATCTCACAACATAGCCATTTAGCCCCAAGACAAGTGCAGATCCTTCCTGTCTGGCCATTACTGTCTGGCAAGTACGTACTAAAATCACCTTATGGTGGATAACTCCTTTAACTAATCATATGAAATACTTTTTTCTTTACATAGTTGAATGTGCTGACAACAAAATCACACAGAAATTATCAATGGAAATCAAATGTATCAACCCATGGAGGTCTGGATATGGAGTCACACTCAAAATCAAAGTGGAAAACCACACTACAGGCTGATCTAACTTTGATGTAATGTCCTTAAAACAAGTCAAAATGAGGCTCAGTAGTGTGTGTGGCCTCCACGTGCCCGTATGACCTCCCTTCAATGCCTGGGCATGCTCCTGATGAGGTGGCGGATGGTCTCATGAGGGATGTCCTCCCAGAACTGGATCAAAGCAGACGCCAACTCCTGGACAATCTGTGGTACAACATGGCATTGGTAGATAGATCGAGACATGATTTCCCAGATGTGCTCAATCGAATTCAGGTCTGGGAACAGGTGGGCCAGTTCAAGGCATCAATGCCTTCCTCTTGCAGGAACTGCTGACACACTCCAGCCTCATAAGGTCTAGCATTGTCTTGCATTAGGAGGAACCCAGGGCCAGCCACACCAGCATATAGTCTCAAAAGGGATCTGAGGATCTCATCTTGGTACCTAATGGCAGTCAGGCTACCTCTGACAAGCACATGGAGGGCTGTGCGGCTCCCCAAAGAAATGCCACTCAACACCATTTCTGACCCACCACTAAACCGGTCATGCTGGAGGATGTTGCAGGCAGCAGAACGTTCTCCACGGCGTCTCCAGACTCTGTCACGTCTGTCACATGTGCTTAGTGTGAACCTGCTTTCATCTGTGAAGAGCACAGGGCGCCAGTGGCGAATTTGCCAATCTTGGTGTTCTCTGGCAAATGCCAAATGTCCTGCACGGTGTTGGGCTGTAAGCACAACCCCCACCTTTGGACGTCAGCCCTCATACCACCCCCATGGAGTCTATTTCTGATCATTTGATTGGAGACATGCACATTTGTGGCCTGCTGGAGGTCATTTTGCAGGGCTCTAGCAGTGCTCCTCCTATTCCTTCTTGCACAAAGGTGGAGGTAGTGGTCCTGCTGCTGGGTTGTTGCCCTCCTACGGCCTCCTTTACATCTCCTGATGTACTGGCCTGTCTCCTGGTAGCGCCTCCATGCTCTGGACCCTACGCTGACAGACACATCAAACCTTCTTGCCACAGCTCACATTGATGTGCCATCCTGAATGAGCTGCACTACCTGAGCCACTTGTGTGGGTTGTAGACTCCGTCTCATGCTACCACTAGAGTTAAAGCACCGCCAGCATTCAAAAGTGACCAATACATCAGCCAGGAAGCATAGGAACTGAGAAGTGGTCTGTGGTCACCACCTGCAAAACCACTCCTTTATTGGGGGTGTCTTGCTAATTGCCTATAGTTTCCACCTGTTGTCTGTTCCATTCACACAACAGCATGTGAAATTGATTGTCAATCAGCGTTGCTTCCTGAGTGGACAGTGAGATTTCACAGAAGTGTGATTGACTTGGCGTTCCATTGTGTTGTTTAAGTGTTTCCTTTATTTTTTCGAGCAGTGTATATACTGAGGTGATTCCTGCTTGTATTTAATAGTGGTTAGGGTTATGTTGATTATTAAGAATTAATTGTAAGTTCATTGACTGCAAATATTAGTTTTTCTTTTACAATGATTTAAAGGATTTAAAAGACTTAATATTATGGAATGAATCAATGTTTGCATAAATCTCATTTACATCTGCAAATAGTTAAAACTTCTTTCCAGGTCATGTATAAATTATTTTCCTGAGTTCATTAGAAGTTAATATGTCTAGCTTTATTCTGCCAAAACGTGTAAAAAAACATGTTTTATGTCCTTTACATTTTAGGTTTCAAGATCGAAAATGGTACCGGTGGCCCATTTGATTTATGCTAGTGAATCCAGGTATCCATAAATCTGACAAACAAATCTATAAGGCTCACAAATGATGGAAAATATTCATCTCCGGTTATCTTGTTTGTCCTTCTTTGGCCATTATTTACACCACAGAACTTAATGTTACAAATATGCAATTTTCTGTAATGTGAGTGAGAATTTTTCATTTAACATAATTTTATAAGAATAATAAAGTCGATTAAATTAGAATGTCAAAAATATCATCCTTGTTTACAATGATGAAGTTGGCAATGTATTAAACCCCCTAAGTACAATCGACGTAAATGTATGTCCCGGTGCCCTGGTTTTTAACGCACCATGATATACATTTACATTCTAAGCAACGTTCAGACTTTAACCCCTTAACCACATAGGGACCCAGGGCGTACAGGTACGCCTTCGGTCCCTGGTACTTAAGGACCCAGGGTGTTCCTGTACGCCCGTGGGAATTTCGGTCCCCGCCGCTCGCCGGGCGTGGACCAGACCGGGGTGACTGCTGATATCGATCAGCAGGCACCCCGCGCAAATGCCCAGGGGGGTCATCAGACCCCCATGTCGGCGATCCGTGCAAATCGCAAGTGTATTTACACTTTCGATTTGCCCCGATTCAGGGTCAAACGGGTCTATCGTGACTCGTAACCAGGAATAGAAGGGGGATCGTGGTTGTCCATGACACCCACGATCCCCCTGAAGGGATAGGAGTGAGGTGGCAGGGGTGCCACCTCTCCTATCCCTGCTATTGGTGGTCTAGACGCGACCACCAATAGCAGATGGGGGGCGGGGGGCTTTACTTTTGCTTTCCCCATTCTGCCCACCCACAATAGGCGGGGCAGGACGGGGAATCGACAGAGGACCGGGGGGCGAAGTCCACTCACCCATCGGCAAGGCAGCGGGTGACGATTGACGGCGGCTGCAGGCGACGATCGGCGGAAGAAGAGGATGGATCCCTGGATCCTACGGAAGCCAGTGAGTATACTATAGTGGTCTCTAAACTGTAGCCCTCCAGATGTTGCAAAACTACAACTTCCAGCATGCCCAGAAAGCTGTTTAGGCATACTGGGATTTGTAGTTTTGCAAAAGCTGGAGGGCTGAAGTTTTAGACCACTGCACAGTGATCTCCATACTGTAGAACTCCAGATCTTGCAAAACTACAACTCCTCGCATGCCCACACAGCAGTTTGCTGCCTGGGCATGCTGAGATTTGTAGTTTTGCAACATCTGGAGGTCCACAGTTTGGAGATCACTGTTCAGTGGTCTCTAAACTATACCTCTCCAGATGTTGCAAAACTGCAAATCCCAGCATGCCCAAACAGCAAACAGCTGTCTCAGCATGCTGGGAGTTGTAGTTGCGTACCTCCAGCTGTTGCATAACTACATCTCCCAGAATGCCCCTCGGCGATGAGTACATGCTGGGAGTTGAAGTTATGCAACAGCTGGAGGCACACTGGTTGGAAAATACTGAGTTAGGTAACTGAAGGAAACCATTGTGCTTCCAGCTGTTGCAAAAGTACAACTCCCAGAATGCATGGTCTGTCAGTACATGCTGGGAGTTGTAGTTTTGAAACAGCTGGAGGTTTGCCCCCCCCCCCCATGTGAATGTACAGGGTACATTCACCTAGACAGGTTTAGAGTTAGTTTTCTGCTTCAAGTTTGGGCTGCGGCAAATTTTTCGCCGCAGCACAAACTCCTAGCGGTAAACTCACCATAACCCGCCAGTGCGAATGTACCCTAAAAACACTACACTACACAACACTAACACATAATAAAGGGTAAAACACTACATATACACCCCCTTACACTGTCCCCACAATAAAAAGGAAAAATGTATCATACGGCAGTGTTTCCAAAACGGAGCCTCCAGCTGTTGCAATACAACAACTCCCAGCATTTCCGGACAGCCACTGACTGTCCAGGCATGCTGGGAATTAGCAACAGTGGAGGCACCCTGTTTGGGAATCACTGGCATAGATTCCGTAGAATACCCCTATGCAATCCCTAGGAAGTCCTCAAATACGCATGTAGTGTTGAGCGGCATAGGCCATATTCGAATTTGCGATATTTTGTGAATATATGGACGAATATTCGTCATATATTCGCTAAATTCGCATATTCGTAATATTCGCGTTTTATTTTCGCATATGCGAAAATTTGCATGCCAGTCTCAAACAGTAGTATTAGAGCCTTCTTTACACCACACAAGATGGAAGCAGAGAGGGGTGATAACTGTGATGTGTACTGTGAAAAAAAAAAAAAAAAACGAACATTCATAATTACGAATATATAGTGCTATATTCGTGAATATTCGCGAATTCGCAAATATGCGATATTCGCGAATAAAATTTGCATTGCGAATATTCGCGAGCAACACTATGCGCATGGCACTCTCTCACTTCAGAGCCCTGTCGTATTTCAAGGAAACAGTTTAGGGTCACATATGGGGTATTTCCGTACTTGGGAGAAATTGCACTACAAATTTGGGGGGGCTTTTTCTCCTTTTACTCCTTATGAAAAGGAAAAGTTGGGGTGTACCCCAGACTGTTAGTGTATTTTTTTTTTCTTTTTTACACTAACATGCTGGTGTTGCCCCATACTTTTTATTTTCACAAGCGGTAAAAGGAAAAAAAGACCTCCAAATGTGTAACACAATTTCTCCTGAGTACGGAAATACCCCATATGTGGGCATAAAATGTTCTGCGGATGCACAACAAGGCTCAGGAGTGAGAGCGCAATATGTACATTTGAGGTCTAAATAGGTGATTTGCACAGGGATGGCTGATTTTACAGCGGTTCTGACATAAACGCAAAAAACATAAATACCCACATGTGACCCCATTTTGAAAACTACACCCCTCACGGAACGTAACAAGGGGCATAGTGAGCCTTAACTCCTCAAAGGTGTTTGACAAATTGTCATTAAAGTTGGATGCGAAAATGAGAAAAAAAAATTTAACTAAAATGCTGGTGTTAGCCTAAATTTTTCATTTTCACAAGAGAAAATAGGAAAAAATTTGTAACCCCAATTCTTCTGAGTATATAAATACCCCATATGTGGATGTAAAGTGCTCTGCGGGTGAACTACAATGCTCAGAAGAGAAGGAGCGCCATTGGGATTTTGAAGAGAAAATTTGTCCGGAATTGAAGGCCATGTGTGTTTACAAAGCCCCCATAGCACCAGAACAATGGACCCCCCAACATGTGACCCCATTTTGGAAACTACACCCCTCACATAATGTAATAAGCATTTATGCCCCAGAGGTGTCTGACAGATTTTTGGAAAAGTGGTCCGTGAAAATGAAAAATTTTATTTTTCATTTGCACAGCCCACTGTTCCAAAGATCTGTCAAACGCCAGTGGGGTGTAAATACTCACTGCAACACTTATTAAATTCTGTGAGGGGTGTAGTTTCCAAAATGGGGTCACATGTGGGGGGTCCACTGTTCTGGCACCACGGGGGGCTTTGTAAACGCACATGGCCCCTGACTTCCATTCCAAACAAGTTCTCTTTCAAAAAGCTGAATGTGCTCCTCCTCTTCCGAGCATTGTAGTTTGCCAGCAGAGTCCATGACATCCACTTATGGGGTATTTCCATACTCAGAAGAAATGGGGTTACAAATTTTGGTGGTCACATTCTCCTATTACCCCTTGTAAAAATGTAAAATTTGGGGGGAAAACTGCATTTTAGTGAAACATTTTCTTTTTTTTCATTTACACATCCAACTTTCACAAAAAGTCGTGAAATACTTGTGAGGTGTTATGGCTCCCTGTACCCCTTATTACGTTCCTTGAGGAGTGTAGTATCCAAAATAGTATGCCATGTGTTTTTTTTTTTGCTGTTCTGGCACCCTAGGGGCTTCCTAAATGTGACATGCCCCCCAAACGTCATTTCAGCAAAATTTGCTTTCCAAAAGCTAAATGTGACTCCTTCTCTTCTGAGCATTGTAGTTCGCTCGCAGAGCATTTTATGTCCTAACATGGGGTATTTATATACTCAGAAGAGATGGGGTTACACATTTTGGGGGACATTTCCTCCCATTACCCTTTGTAAAAATGATACATTTGGGATAAATCTGCACTTTAGTGAAATAAAAAAAAAATAATTTACACTTCAGACTTTGATGAAAAGTCGTCAAAAACTTGTGGGGTGTTAAGGCTCACTGGACACATTGTTACGTGCCTTGAGGGGTGTAGTTTCCAAAATGGTATGCCATGTGGGGGTTCTCTGCTCTTCTGGCACCAAAGGTGCCCATATGAGGTATTTCCTTACTTGAGAGAAACTGGGTTACAAATTTTGGGGGGATTTTTCATCTATTACCCCTTGTAAAAATTCAAAAACTGGGTCTACAAGAACATGCAAGTGTATTAAATGAAGATTTTGAATTTTCTCCTTCACTTTGCTGCTATTCCTGTGAAACACCTAAAGGGTTAACAAACTTTTTGAATGTCATTTTGAATACTTTAAGGGGTGCAGTTTTTATAATGGGGTCATTTATGGGGTATTTTTAATAAGAAGGCCCTTCAAATCCACTTCAAAACTGAGGTGGTCCCTGAAAAATTCCGATTTTGAAAATTTTGTGAAAAATTGGAAAATTGCTGCTGAACTTTGAAGCCCTCTGATGTCTTCCAAAAGTAAAAACATGTCAACTTTATGATTAAAATATAAAGTAGACTTATTGTATATGTGAATGAAAATATAATTTATTTGGAATGTCTGTTTTCCTTACAAGCAGAGAGCTTCAAAGTTTGAAAAATGCTAAATTTTTAATTTTTTCATCAAATTTTGGAATTTTTCACAAAGAAATGATTCAAGTATCGGTGAAAATTTACCACTAACATAAAGTAGAATATGTCACGAAAAAACTATCTCGGAATCAGAATGAAAGGTAAAAGCATCCCAGAGTTATTAATGCTTAAAGTGACAGTGGTCAGATGTGCAAAAAATGGCCGGGTCCTTAAGGTATAAATGGGCTGGGTCCTTAAGGGGTTAAGGACCACGGGTGTGTTAGTGCGCCCTGACGTCCTGGTACTTGAGGACCAAGGGCGTATCTGTACACCAGTGGGAATTCCGTTCCCCACTGCTCACCGGGCAAGGAAATCGTTCAGCAGGTACCCCGTGCCAACTCCTGCGGAGGTCCTGAGATCAATTCAGATTGGCGAATTACGGCGATTCCGGGTCAATTGGGTTCCAGGTGACCCTGTGACCTGGAAAAAAGGGTGATTGGTGCCGTCTGACACGGCACCTATCACCCTATAGCAGCAGGAGTGAGGTGGCACTGGTGCCATCTCACGATCGTCCTGATTCATTGGCCGTTACCGGCCAACGAATCAGGATGCCTGTTGTTGGGGTGTCCCTAATGGCACTGCTCCTCCCCTATTCCGGAGGGCGAGAGTGGGTGCCGGGAGAGGAGTGTATATCTGGACTGGGGGCCCCCGATCCCCAGCATCGGCGGCGAGATCAGGATCCCCGGAGCGGAGATAGTGATGACGGTGGCAGGAGGATCCGGCGTGTGCACAGCAGCAGGAGGTAAGGCTGGCCTCCTGTTGTTGCTTAGAAACAACTCCCAGCATGCACAACAGCAGGAGGCACTACTACAACTCCCAGCATGCCCTTTGGTAGTCTGTGCATGCTGGGGGTTGTAGTTTTGCAACAGCTGGAGGTACATTTTTTCTATGAAAAAAGTGTGCCTCCAGCAATTGCCTAACTATAACCCCCAGCATGCACAAACTACCAAAGGGTACAATGGGGATTGCAGCAGTGTGCCTCCAGCTGTTGCATAACCACAAGTCCCAGCATGCCCTTCGGCTATAAGTGCATGCTGAGAGTTGCAGTTTTGCAACACCTGAAGGCAAACTGGTTGAGAAGCACTGAGTTTATTACCTAACTCAGTGTTTCACAACCAGTGTGCCTCCAGCTGTTGCAAACTACAACTCCCAGCATGCACTGATTAAAGTAACAAACTGTCAGTGTTTTGCAACCAATGTACCTCCAGATGTTATATAACTACAACTCCCAGCATGTATGGTCTGTCAGTGCATGCTGGGAGTTGTAGATTTGCAACAGCTGAAGGTTTGCCCCCCACAATGTGAATGTACAGGGTACAATCACATGGGCACGGTTTACAGCGAGTTCTGCTGCAAGTTTGCGAGGTGTCAAATTCTCTGCCGCAGCTCAAACTCCCAGAGGGAAGCTCACTGTAATCCCTCGGCCGGTGTGAATGTACCCTAAAAACACTACACTACACTACACCTACACAAAATAAAAAATAAAACACTACATATACACACCCCTACACCCTCTACCCCCCCCCCAATAAAAATAAAAAAACGTCTTGTACGGAACTGTTTCCAAAACAGAGCCTCCAGCTGTTAAAAAACAACAACTTCCAGTATTGCCGGACAGCCACTGACTGTCAAGGCATGCTGGGAGTTTTGCAACAGCTGGATACACTCTGTTTGGGAAACACTGACATAGGGTATTTTGGTGGCGGAAGCAAATTCACAATTTAGGCCTCAAATGGGTATGGTGCTCTTTCGCTTTGGAGCCCTGTCGTATTTCAAGGCAACAGTTTAGGGCCACCGTTCGGGAGAAATTGTGTTAATTTTTTTTCTCCTTTTACACCTTATGAAAAGGTAAATTTGGGGTCTACACCAGCATGTTAGTGTAAAAAACAAGACCCCCCAAAATTTGAAATGCAATTTCTCCTGCGTACGGAAATACCCCATATGTGGACGCAAAGTGCTCTAAGGCACATAACATGGCTCAGAAGAGAGAGCGCACCATGTACATTTACAAGGGTAAAGTGAGCCTTAACACCCCACAAGTGTTTGATGAATTTTAGTTAAAGTTGGATGTGAAAATAATTTTAAAAAAATAACATTTTCACTAAAATGCTGGTGTTACCCTACATTTTTCATTTTCACAAGGGAAAATAGGAAAAAAGCCCCACAAAATTTGTAGCCCCATTTCTTATGAGTATGGAAATACCCCGTATGTGGATGTAAAGTGCTCTGCGGGCAAACTACAATGCTCAGAAGCGAAGGAGCGCCATTGGGCTTTTGGAGAGAGAATGTGTCCAAAATTGAAGGCCATGTGTGTTTACAAAGCCCCCATGGTGCCAGAACAATGGACCCCCCCACATGTGACCCCATTTTGGAAACTACACCCCTCACGTAATGTAATAAGTGGTGCAGTGAGCATTTACACCCAACATGTGTCTAACAGATTTTTGGAACAGTGGTCCGTGAAAATTAAAAAATTAATTCTTCATTTGTACAGCCCACTGTTCCAAAGATCTGTCAAATGCCAGTGGGGTGTAAATGCTCACTGCACCCCTTATTAAATTCTGTGTGGGGTGTAGTTTCCAACATGGGGTCACATGTAGCCAGGGTCCACTGTTCTGGCACCATGGCAGGGTTTGTAAACGCACATGGCCCCCGACTTCTATTCCAACCAAAATCTCTCTCCAAAAGCTCAGTGATGCTCCTTCTCTTCTGAGCATTGTAGTTCGCCAGCAGAGCACCTCACATCCACATATGGGGTATTTCCATACTCAGAAGAAATGGGGTTACAAATTTTGGGAGGCTTTTTCTCCTATTACCCTTTGTAAAAATGTCAAATTTGGAGAAAAAACTACATTTTTGTGAAAAAAAATTATAATTTACATATCTAATTTTAACGAAAAGTCATCAAACACCTGTGGGGTGTTAAGGCTCACTGTACCCCTTGTTACATTCCTTGAGGGGTGTAGTTTCCAAAATAGTATGCCAGTTTTTTTTTTTTTTTTGCTGTTCTGGCACCATAGGGGCTTCCTAAATGTGACATGCCCCCCAAAAAAACATTTCAGCTAAATTTGCTTTCCAAAAGTTAAATGTGACTCCTTCCATTCTGAGCAGTGCACTTGACATCCACACATGGGCTATTTCCATACTCAGAAGAGATGGGGATACAAATTTTTGGGGGCATTTTCTCCTATTACCTCTTGTAAAAATGTCAAATTTGGGGGAAAACCAGCATTTTAGGAGGGAAAAAATTTACACATCCAACTTTAATGAAAAGTCGTTGAACACCTGTGGGGTGTTAAGGCTCACTGTACCCCTCGTTATGTTCCTTGAAGGGTGTAGTTTCCAAAATAGTATGCCTAATTGTTTTTCTTTTTTCTTTTCAATACACAATAATATTTTTTTTTTCTGCGGTACATTTTATGGTTAAATAAAAGGTATTACAAAGTACATTTGGCCACGCAAAAAACAAGTACTGATATGGATCTGTGGATTAAAAAATAAAAGAGTTCTGATTCTTAAAAGCTGAGGAGGAAAAAAATGAAAATGCAAAAAAGAAAAATACACCACTGAAGAAGGGGTTTACATTTGTGCTTTGACATCCCGAAACGCGTCTGGTGACTGAATTAGAGACTTTGTGCATTAGTGTCAGTCTACACTACAGTTGCGGCTTTCAAGCGTATTTTTGGATTATTGCACCGGGAGAAACTATTATAGTGCTACCTATTCTATTCACTTCACGAATTCTTGTACCGCTGCTAACCAGCCAAGACCGGTATATAACCCTCCATTGTGGGAACATTGCCTCAAAATGGTTAGAGTTCCACTTTACCAACACGCCACTGAATACCTGTATGTATCTGCATTTCCGGCATCCAGCGCCCAATCTACAATCCAGCGTGGACTACGCCATCAAGCAGAAACTCGGCTCCCGTACCTGGTCAGCTGACTTGCCGTCAGCTGACTCTGACGTCAGACGCCAAGTCCAAGGTAGCCGGCAGAGAGCGGCTGTACATTGTACAAACATCACGCCGCCCCGGCTGGCGCATATCTGACTACCATCCATTTGTTCCGTCAGCGGTGCGGTGAGAGGCACACCAGTGCCAAAACCATATATTTCTTTATACAGGTATTGTCAGTATGGAGTAGACCAACCGGTACTATTAAACTGGTGTCAGTACCACCTATATTGCCGACCTTAACGGCCTATAAAAACTAGAACATATTGTAGGACTTTCTACTCATTCCTATAGGTTATATTGCACAATTTTTCCAGGACATTTGCAAATCTCTTTCTACAGGAACAATCCAATCTCTAAGACTGTCATTATTCATAGGACATCTTTTTTCTTACAGGTTACTTATTGCATTTCTTTACAGGTGTTACTTTCTTGACACACTATCATATATATAACTTGAAATCAAGGAGTGTGTCAATATATGTGTCCATATGCATCACAATTCTAGCATTAGTCTTATCTATGGGAATACCGCTCTGTAGTGTCATACTGATCTGTTTTTATTAATTGGAATTTTAATATCTTATTGCGATACCGTAGGGCCCTGCGGGAAATGCTTTATTTCTAAGTAAATTTATTTTAATATATTCTATTGTGGAATAAATATATATGTACTATATTCTTCTTTTTTCTTTGGGTAACACAGACACCCACCCAATACTATTTTGCATAGGGGTGTGCTTAGGACTGAATCCATATTACTGATTTATTTAGCTAATTTTTGTTCTCATAGGGATAGAACTTTCAGTTAACCTCGCACTCCCAACTCTGTGAGCTGCACAATATCTAAATACATATTTTACTAAAAAAGAAAATTAGCTGTATCTTAAAGGATACTCCGCCCCTAGACATCTTGTCCCCTATCCAAGGATAGGGGATAAGATGTCTGATCGTGGGGGTCCCCACGATCTCTGTGCAGCACCCGGCGGGGTGCGGTGCCAGGGGCTCATGATGTAATAACCACGCCCCCTTGTGACATCACACCCCACCCCCTCAATGCAAGTTTATGAGAGGGGGCGTGGCATAATCATGCTCCCTCCCATAGAATTGCATTAAGCTGCGGGAATGTGACGTCACGAGGGGCATGGTCGTGACGTCATGAGCACCCAGCATCGGGAAGTTTTGAATGCTGAGCTGTGGAGTTCTCTTTAAGGGCAAAAAATACTGTGTCCTTAAAGGGTTAATAGAACATGTTTATACAATTGATCATATTAGGTAACAGCTGAATAGAATGATAAAATTACATATTAATTAATAATAAATATTACTTAAATCTTAATTGTGGTCTGCTATTAGGGATTAGTTTAGTCATCCTAATGAAAAGGTCTATGTACAGCACTTTCTATTATTGTTAGTTTTATCTTCTCCTCTAGCCGTCTAGCATTAAAGAAATGAAGTGTGTGAGTCATTAAACCTGATTTGAACAGCACATATAATGCTGAACAATTTTTATCTCCCTGGGCCAGGATGAAGCTCATCAACATGCATTTAACATTAGTCATAAATCATGTACATAGCATCCTTTATAACACTTTAAGGCATCTGCATTATGGATGTGTGGTAAGAGGTGTGATGCAGGGCAGATGGCATTAACCTCTTGTATTCATGACGTCAGTAAATGGTTTATACTCAATACCACCCAAAGGTATACCGCTTAATCCTGGGCTAGGAACGGGGGCAATAACGACTCTGATGCCAAGTTATGGACAACAGAAGCTTTACTGAGTGACAGATGGTACAGTCTATACAGTGTAGCCAGGCCCACAGAGGTGACCAGTGACTTCAGAGACCTTAACCCCTTAAGGACCTGGGGGGGGGGTCCATTTTTGCATTTTTGTTTTTTCCTCCTTACCTTTAAAAAATCATAACTCTTTCAATTTTGCACCTAAAAATCCATATGATGGCTTATTTTTTGCAACACCAATTCTGCTTTGTAAGTCGGTGGAGGAGTGGCCCTATATGTGAAAGATAGCATAAAATCTAACCTAATACAAGTTAGTGAGGACAACATAGAGTCAGTTTGGGTTACGTTGCAGTTTGGTAATCATGCAGTAACTCATGTAGGTGTGATATATAGACCACCTGACCAAGTTAAAGAAGTAGATGATCTACTAGTTGAAGAAATATCTAAAATGACAATGAAAGGAAAAGTTATCATTATGGGAGACTTCAATCTTCCGGATATAAACTGGGAAACCAAAATAGCTAGTTCTGGCAGGAGTACAGATATTCTAAATTCCCTACTGGGATTATCTCTACAACAAGTGGTTGAGGAGCCAGCCCGGAGGGAGGCCATTTTGGATTTGGTACTCACAAATGGGGATTTGGTATATGATGTTATTGTTGGTGAAAGCTTGGGATCCAGTGATCTCCAATCAGAGTGGTTTAATATAAGAACAGTGAAGGAGTCACACCACACAAAAACAAAAGTTTTAGATTTTAGAAAAACAGACTTTTCAAAAATGAGATTAGTCATAAAGGAGTCCCTATCAGACTGGAACAAATTACATGGAGTTCAGGAGAAATGGGTCTACTTAAAAGATGCTTTATTGAAGGCAACAGAAAATTGCACTAGACTTGTTAGTAAAAGCAGAAAAAGGAAGAGACCACTGTGGTACTCAGCAGAAGTGGTCAAAATCATAAAAAAACAAAAAACTAGCATTTAGTAATTATAAAACAACCCAGTGCAATGAAGATAGGGAAATCTACAATATTAGGCAGAAAGAGGCCAAGCAAGTTATAAGAACTTTTAAAGCACAGGCAGAAGAAAAACTAGCTCAGTCTGTGAAAAAAGACATTCTTCAGATATATAAAGGAAAATAGGAAATTAAAACAAGGAATAACTAAATTAAAAACAAAGGAAGGAAGGTATGTAGAAGAGAATAAGAGGCTAGCCGACTGCCTTAATGAATACTTCTGTTCAGTTTTTACAGAAGAAAAAGAAGGAAAAGGACCTCCATTTGAGAGGAAAACTAAGGAATCGTTTGATGCATGTATCTTTACAGAGGAAGAGGTTCTACGTTTGCTTTCTAAAGTGAAGACAAATAAATCACAGGGGCCTGATGGGATACAAACCTAGCAAAACCGTTAACAGATTTATTTAACCAATCAATGGTAACAGGAGTCGTCCCGGAAGATTGGAAATGAGCAAATGTCATGCCCATTCACAAGAAAAGTAGTAGGGAGGAATCAAGCAACTATAGGCCAGTAAGTCTGACATCAATAGTGGGGAAATTAATGGAAACCCTACTAAAAGATAGGATTGTGGAACATCTAAAATCCCATGGATTGAAAGATGAAAAATAACATGGGTTTATTTCAAGGAGATCATGTCAAACAAATCTTATTGATTTTTTTGACTGGGTGACTAAAATAATGGATGGTGGAGGGGCAGTAGACATTGCATATCTAGATTTTAGTAAGGCTTTTGACACTGTCCCACATAGAAGACTTATCAATAAACTACAATCATTGAGCTTGGACTCCAATATTGTTGAGTGGATTAGGCAGTGGCTGAGTAACAGACAACAGAGGGTTGTAGTCAATGGAGTATATTCAGAGCAAGGTCTTGTCACCAGTGGGATACCTCAGGGATCTGTACTGGGACCAATATTGTTTAATATCTTCATTAGTGATATTACGGAAGGTCTCGATGGTAAGGTGTGTCTTTTTGCTGATGACACAAAGATATGTAACAGGGTTGATGTTCCTGGAGGGATCCGCCAAATGGAAAATATACAAACAAGGAGAGCGCTCCTAGTGTGATACCGTAATGCAAAGATAAGATGAACAAACAAGAAGACTTGCTCACCAAGTATAGTTGTACTGCGACCAAGTACAACTATGGTGAAGGCGTGAAGTAACCCTGCAACGGGCGAAGAACGGCAGCTGCTCCTGGACACACAGGTGAAGCACTCAGACGGATCCCTCCAAGGAACAGCCCAGGATAAAGGCAGTGCACAAGACTTCAAAGGTAAAATGGTTTATTTACCCGGCATGCAACGCGTTTCACTGGATAACCAGCTTCATCAGGCATGACTGATGAAGCTGGTTATCCAGCGAAACGCGTTGCATGCCAGGTAAATAAACCATTTTACCTTTGAAGTCTTGTGCGCTGCCTTTATCCTGGGCTGTTCCTTGGAGGGAGCCAAATGGAAAAGGATTTAGGCAAACTAGAAGAATGGTCAGAACTCTGGCAACTGAAATTTAATGTGGATAAGTGCAAGATAATGCACCTGGGGCATAAAAACCCTCAGGCCGAATATAGAATATTTGACACAGTCCTGACCTCAGTATCTGTGGAGAGGAATTTAGGAGTAATTATTTCAGAAGACTTAAAGGTAGGAAGGCAATGTAATAGAGCAGCAGCAAATGCTAGCAGAATGCTTGGATGTATAGGGAGAGGTATAAGCAGTAGAAAGAGAGAAGTGCTTATGCCGCTGTACAGAACACTGGTGAGACTTCACTTGGAGTATTGTGCACAGTACTGGAGGCCGTATCTCCAGAAGGATATAGATACTCTAGAGAGAGTTCAGAGAAGAACTACTAAACTAGTACATGGATTGCAGGATAAAACTTACCAGGAAAGGTTAGAGGACCTTAACATGTATAGCTTGGAAGAAAGAAGAGACAGAGGGGATATGATAGAGACTTTTAAATACATAAAAGGAATCAACACAGTAAAGGAGGAGAGCATATTTAAAAGAAGAAAAACTACCACAAGAGGACATAGTTTTAAATTAGAGGGGCAAAGGTTTAAAAGTAATATCAGGAAGTATTATTTTACTGAGAGAGTAGTGGATGCATGGAATTGCCTTCCTGCAGAAGTGGTCGCTGCAAATACAGTGAAGGAGTTTAAACATGCATGGGATAAGCATAAGGCTATCTTTCATATAAGATAGGGACAGGGACTATTCATAGTATTCAGATTATTGGGCAGACTAGATGGGCCAAATGGTTCTTATCTGCCGACACATTCTATGTCTATGTCTATGATGTCAATCATTATACCCAAAAATCTACGGAAAAATGGCAAAAAAAATCATTGTGAGACAAAATAAAAAATAAAAAAAAACGCCATTTTGTAATTTTTGGGGGCTTCCGTTTCTACACAGTACATTTTCGGTACAAATGACACCTTATCTTTATTCTGTAGGTCCATTCGATTAAAATAATACACTACTTATGTAGGTTTGATTTTGTCGTACTTCTGGAAAAAATCATAACTACATGCAGGAAAATTTATACGTTTAAAATTGTCATTTTCTGACCCCTATAACTTTTTATTTTTCCACGTATGGGGCGGTATGAGGGTTCATTTTTTGGGCCGTGATCTCAAGTTTTTATCGGTACCATTTTTGTATTGATTGGACTTTTGGATCGCTTTTTATTCTTTTTTTCATTTTATAAAAAGTGACCAAAAATACACTGTTTTGGACTTTTTTTAGCACATACGCCATTGACCGTGCTGTTTAATTAAGGATATCTTTTTAGAATTTGGACATTTCTGCACGCATTGATACCACATATGTTTATTTTTATTTGCACTGTTTTGTTTTTTTTAATGGGAAAAGGGCGGTGATTCAAACTTTTATTAGGGAAGTGGTTAAATTATCTTTATTCACTTTTTTTTTCACTTTTTTTTGCAGTGTTATAGCTCCAATAGGGACCTTTAACACTGCACGCACTTATCTATTACATCGTTCAATGGTTTCTCATAGGAAACCATTGATCGATGGTTCTGCCGCTTGACTGCTCATGCCTGGATCTCAGGCACTGAGCAGTCATTCGAAGATCGGACAGCATGGAGGAAGGTAGGGACCCTCCGGCTATCCTGTAAGCTGTTCGGTATGCCGCAATTTCATCGTGGCGATCCCGAACAGCTCCCTGAGCTAACCGGCATTAGTTTACTTTCATTTTAGACACGGCGTTAAACTTTGAATTACGCATCTAAAGGATTAATAGCACGCGGCACCGCAATCAGTGCCACGCGCTATTAGCCATGGGTCCTGGCCATTGTTAGAGGCCGGGCCTGACCCGCTATGACGGGGCGCCATGCCGTGGCACCACATTGTAGAACGGGAGCGGACTCAGGACATATTGGTAAGTCCTGGGTCCTTAACAGGCTAAGGGCTTGCTGGGACTTGCAGTGGTTTTGGACAATTTAGTTCAGGCCACGTTGACTTGTCAATAAATGACAGTGACTGACTTGACTTGGCTGGAGACACACTAAGCTGTGACTTTAGCTTACTTGTAGACTTGTAGCTTGTGGCTGCAGACTTGACTTGAGGCCCCCTATGACTCCAGACACACTCTTAGGCTCGTCTGCACCTTAGCAAAGACTCAGGAGCTTAGAGAGAGAAAATACTCCTCCCAGGGCTTTTAGGGGGAGACTCTGGTGGGGTCCCATTGGTCACCCTTAAGTCACCTGGTCACTGATACCTCCTGGGTAACAATGACATGACAACTCCCATGACAACTAGTGATCACATGTTAACCTTTCTTAAAGTTACAACATTCTTATATACATAACATAGTGGATAATATACAATTACAACAGATGTAGGGGGGGGGGCAGGGGACACTGCAGTGCTGTATACAGTAAGTAAGCAAATATTCATTCCCCATGTCAACTAATCAAAATTTTTGTTAACTTTAAAATATTAGAAAAATGTAACTGAACTGTTAATGCTTATTGGAAAAAAATATATCATTGTGAATAAAGATACAAAAGTGGTACCTTTAAAAATACATATCACAATGAAAAAAGAGCCCTCTTTCAGGTATTGTCTTGAAAATTTCTTTTTTTTAAGTAATACAATAATAGAAAATTATGTAACCATGCGTATCCATTACAGGACTCGCTTCTCTGGGGTAATTGCAAGATCAGGCTGTCACTTGCACTCAGGGCTGCCATCAAAAATTTTGGGGCACCTTACATAGCTCAAAGCCTGGGCCCCCGACCTCCCAACCTAAAAAAAAAATTTTAAACACATGACAAGAAAAACAAGAGCCAGTGAGTTCAATGAGGAAGGAAGGAAAAAGGAAATATCACCATACATATTACCATCATACTGTTACTGATAAAATCCTGTATACTAGAGAGCTTAAAGGGGTACTCTCCTACTTTACTTCTTATCCTCTATACACAGGATAAATATCAAAGTGTCCCACAATCGCAATGCCTGTTTTATACTAGCCGTGGTTTTGACAGTATAAAACTGATTCCAGGTTCGCTTTAATTGTAAGTAACTATATTAAAAGATACTTAATAAAACCATAAAAAAGTTGAATTGCAAAAAGAAAGAAAAAAGAGAAACATAGTGCTCCCTCCCTCATACAATAGTAACAGACCTTCACTCCCAAGACCCCCCCCTTATAACAGGTCTCCCCTCTTCAGTCCACCACTCACGCACAGCAGGACTCTGAGCCCCCCTTCCCTCTACTTAAGAGCCCCCGCATCCAGTCCCCCCACTCACACATAACTGGACTCTCATCCCCCCTCCCCTCCACATAAGAGGCCCCCCTGTCCAATTACCCCTCACACATAGCAGGACTCTCAGCCCCCCCCTCCACATAAGATCCCCCCTGTCCAGTTCCCCCCTTACACATAGCAGGACTCTCAGCCCCATTTCTCACATAGTAATAAGACCAGGTTCTCCTCTTACCCAGTGTAGCATATCTTCCCCTGAGCAGCTTCTTTTCCTATGTGCCGTCAGCAGGAGAAGCAAGAACCAGTGAGGAGAAGGCAGACAGTAGAGGCAGCAGTGAGCGTCCTGTCTGTACAGTATGTAGTACAGAATCTGTAAACTCCGGTCACTGTGTCAGCCTGTCAGTCTCAGGACCTGTGTGTGCTGCTGTAGCTGTGGTGCACAGGTCCTGAGTTCTCAGGCTGACACACTGACTGATCTTTATGTGTGTCGGGACTCCTAGCCCCAAGCCACTGCCAATGTTCCGACCCTGGCTGTTGCAGGGGGGCGCAGCGGGCCAGGGCCCCTTGGGAGCTCAGGCCCCTTACTGGGGTACTGGCTGCACCCCCCTGATGGCGGCCTTGCTTGCACTTGTCCTGGAAGTTGAGAGCTGAAGAATGCTAAGGACTGATAAGTATCAAAGCCCCATACAAGAGATTGTGTGGAGGGGGGGGGGGGGGGTCAAAGAGGGTGGATCTCCTGCAATCAAACACATAATCCCTATTCTGTGGATAGGGGATACATTTCAGTTCTCCATAGTGCCCCTTTAAGTGCTTATCTTGATAGCTCATCTTTCCAATGGGTCACCAATATCAAATCTGTAATGGTCAAAATGAATGGGACAATTCTGTATTTCCTTGCACTGTTGCTACAAAACAAATGGATTGTACAAGGATGAGTGCCGGTAACCTTCGATGAGGCTGCAGTGCTTGTATCAGCCATAATTTTTTTGGGCATCTGCTCCGTTGGAAATAGAAAAAAATTCCCCAAATTATACCAGAAATTTGCTCTAGGTTTCAGATACTAAACTAGCAGATATCAGCTTAAAGGCACTATCCAGGCATTGGCACTGTCCAGGCAGGGGTTGTATGTTTCTACTTGGTCCTTGCTGCATATACAATTACAAAGCAGTATACTTACCCAGCCTGTTCCCAGCTGCCTCTGATTTCCCAATCACCTAGTCCCTGCCGCCATACTCTCCCTTTCTACTTCTAATAACATGATGTGTGGACAGGAAATACCTACTTAGCAGCTGATGTCTATGCTTTCTTTGCTCCGTGGGCATTTCGTGTCCTAATAGATTGTCACCAAAAGAGGTCATGGTTGAGACCATGCAGCAGGGTGGGGGAGCCGGTTGGGTAAGTATACTGCTTTGTAATTTCCAATGCAGCCCGGCCATATAATAAAAAACACCCCCTGCAAACCCTTTAATATCAAGCTAGCTTCATACTTGATAGACAACCCCTTTAGGCAGATTTGGAATTCATAGGGAATGAGACTCTTTCACATCAATGAAAAAAAGAAATTTTGGACTTCCCGATATACAATTTCGAATGCATATCTTTTTATTTAAGAAAAACCTTTGACCTCTCACCAGTTTAACATTGCTTTGTCTCATAAGAGACTAATATGACTGAATGTATTGCAGTGATTACATAATTCTTAAACCTGTCATGTGAATTGCTTTAAGCATTGATTCGCACTGATGACTTTTCAATTTATCTGTGCAACATGGTGTTCCCATTCTGAGATGACTATTAAATAATTATTTTCATACATGTTCAGTGAGTAAGGACTGATTGTGTAATAGAAGATTTCATTCCCTTTCTCCAACTCTCGAAAGGAAACGGCAATTTTCTCTGAGCTATAAATGACAGAGGAAAGATTTTAAATCATATTGAATAACAATGATCACAACGACAGAGGAGCAATAAGTTCAAGGATACATCTTATAATATTGCTGAATTATGAACGAAAATACTGACAGCTTTTTCAAGTTAGACTAAAGTCTAGATATGATATGTGTCCTCGGGGCCTGCTAGGAATACCCAAGTTGATGGATAACTCTAGCTGAGCATCCTGGGGAGCAAATTATAGAGAAAAAAAAATGCCAATAGTGGTAAAAAATATGATTATGGAAGCACTTGAATTAATGTAGCAAATGCATGTACTTCATTTCCATACCTTCGTTCCTATGTAAAAACCGCAAAGTATTTCCAATTCATAATCTACTGGAAAATAATTGAAAGCTAGTAATATTCCGGATAATTTAAGTCTTAAATTGTTACTTGTCATTTGAGGTTGACATTTTGTATAACTCGTGCAGAAAAGTATAGAAATCTCAATTTGCAAACAAAAAATTAATGATGTATTGATTATTTATTAGGTGGATTTTTGCACAACAAAAATCTGAAGTGAATGTGCACAAAAATCTGCAGTTTTAGACATGGCGCTTATTTAAAATTCCACACTGCAGGTCAAATGTCTGTGGCGTGTTGGTTTTGTACTAACGTGGATTTACTGCACAAATTTCTGGTTGGGAAATCCACAGTGCAACCATTGAGTGTGTATTTATCCTCATTCTTAAGGTGCCCCCAGCTGTCAAAAAACTACAACTCCCTGCATTTCCGGGAAGCCTTTGGCACTGCATTGGTTAAAGTTGTATCTTATAGTTTTTTTTTACTGAATAAAGTCTAAAAAATAAAACATATTTTTTGTCTAGTCTATTTTTTTCTTTATTTTTTTTATACAATATAAGGGAGTCTCCATTCTTCCTGAACTATTTTAATAGCATTTAAAGAAATATTTTACAGCAAGTATTATAGACATAAACACAATAGATTAGCACAGATCTTTATCTCCTGAATAGGATTGTCTGCTTGGCATGCTCTTTGACCTGTCCAGGGGTCAGTATACTGATCTCTGAGTTTTAGCTTTTGTTTTATCTATTTATTGGTGTAATTGTTTGTACTGTTCACCTATCTGTGATAATAGTAAAGTGATTTGTACAGAACAAGAAGTCTCAGTCTAATTTTAGGCCTAGTGGCCCGAATGAGACATTATATCACTAGTTGGGTGTTGGAAAGGAGCCTGTCTGCGCTTCAATAGGTGGAGTGAACTCTGCGGGGGGGGGGGGGGGGGGGGGAGGGGGGGATTATCTACCACAGGGCTTCCAGGAATTGTAGTTTCATGAACAGCACACATAGCTCATTGGTGCTTCAATGGGTGGGTGACTTATGTGTGGGAGGGAGAAAAGAGAACTCACACTTACTTGGAACTTGTAGTTGGAGGGAGAGAACTTCAAGAGGAAATAGAAATTTCACATAAAGAAAGCAGCAGTGTTATCATGGGCTCGCAACACAGCTAAATACCAAAATCACCTTATTGTGGATAACCCCTTTAATTCTGTTTGTGACCTTTAAATAATTGTTTTTTTTTTAAAGATTTCAATTTCTCATGATATGAATTCAACACAATATTGTGACTTGATACTAGAATCCTCTAGAGGCTGCAATGCAAATCACAACCAAATTGCAACATTGGGTGGCCACACGCTCACACATAAAGCCTACACCTTTCCGACTTGAGTAATAGATAATCATGTATTTTTTTTTGTTTTTTTTTAATAATTTTGTGACACAAATGATGGGGTATGCTGAGCTCTTAGAAAAGGACACACAAATATTGCTATTGCCAGTATTAGGTTCATTGTCATGTGTGACAATAGTAACTAGAAATAACATAGGAGAACCTTACAATAATAAATGATTTCAATAGTCCACATCTTGTCTCGCATTGCTGCACAGGTTGACTTACATAGTTAGTAAAGAAGTCATTGTCAGGGTGTGTAAATAAATTGTCTTTTTTTTTATTTTTTTAGAATAATTGCCTACAATTAGATAAGAAAAATAATTTTTCTTTTTGTGAACCCTCATTTTGTAAGTGTTTCATTTCCAATAAAGTTTGCATAACAAAGCCTTTTTTTTCTTAGACAAGAAACATTTAGCAGTCTACGACTTTCATTGGGTTCTTGAATTGTGTAAATGATGAACCTCTCAGGTAAGGTTATATCTAACCCATTGATCTTTCTTCTGTACAGATCAATCTCATTAAGTTCTCTACTCTCTGTAATAGGCTTATTTGTCTATGCTGCTGAAACAACTCATGGTCACAGATGAAATATTCTAAGCTATGCAAGAGTTTAAAATTAAAAAAAGAAGAATCGCTGATGGCTTTTGGCCTCGGTGATGACTTTCAGGTGTTGGATAAAGGCCTCCTAATCATCCATATTATGCATATTAAATGTGGCTACTTTGATATCAATGTTGTTTCAATGAATAAAAGGCATCTGGTGTTGTGATAACAGAGGGAAATAATTGAATACATATATTAGGATAGCTTCTATCTAGCATATGACAGCAACAATTTCTGAAAGAAGTCATTTTCAGGTAATTCTGTTTCTGTGTCAAAGCAAAATGCAAAACATATCGACTGGGCTTTATCTGTATGACACCAATGAGTCAAAGTGAAGAGCTTATGAGACTCCATAGGAGAGAGAACGGAATTAATCAACAACCATCATCGGTTAATAGATCCAGATCCCAAATCTAATATCATGAAGGTCATAAACATGAAGGGCGTTTATGAATTGTACGAGAGCTTTCTAGAGACGTGCGATGAGCTGTAAGACTAAATTCTTATCAAGAGAATTCTATTTGTGCTCTTCCATGGAAATAACTGTATAAATTCAATGTTTTCTTATACATACCGTATTAGCCGCCGGTTAGTGAGCAAAATGATGAATGAAGCCTGACAGAAAAGAAAATTTCATGCATTCCAATATTGTCTAAGATAAAACTTCTCTTTCAATATAAACATTTTTGGATTATGGAAGACTGTCATCCTTTTGTGGGGTCCAAATACTGGGACCCCTCATGATCTCCTGAACTGGGCCCCATCTCTCCCCACCAAACTCACCAGCCATGTCTTCACCACTGAGCCCTGTGGCCCCCACCTTTGTAGAAGCACTGGTGCTAAACAGGAGTGACAGCCCGCTCCGACAATCAACAGCTAAGAGTGGTCCCATCTCAGCCAGTGATTGGTTGAGCGGGCCATCACTTGCATTCACCACAAAAAAAAGTCTATATAGGTAAGGTGCAGAGTGCTAAGGGGAGAAGAAGGCTTGTATGTTTAAGGGGGGAAGACAGGGACAAGTTCAGGAGATCATGAGAGTCCCAGAGGTCGGATCAGACACTTATCCCCTATCCTATCCTATAGATAGGGCAAACGTTTTACAGAAGTGGAGTACCCTTTTAGTTAAACTGATGCAAAAGTAAGGATGAAAACATCTGTAAATATTTCATCACCTCAAAATCAAGTCTAGCATAAGGAAGTACAAGTACCGTAGTTAATATTCATGCAAAGTTGCTAGCTGAATCAGAATGGTGTCACTTTAAATATTCTGTTCTTCTATTCCCAAGACCTAAAATGACTACCATTCATGAAGGGAAAGGTATTGCTATCCTACAAATAGAGCTGATTTAATTGGCTATATCTCTTTGTTTTGTCATAAGTACACCACTGAGAGATATTACATTACAATAAAGGAAACCACTGAATTCCTTGAACCACTATTTTAATATACAGCATTAGAACGCTTCGAGAAATCAATATATTGCTATCCATGACAAATAATTGCTATGCTTCTTCCTAAAGAAGCTTTTTAAGCAAGATTTAATGGATAGGATCACACTGAAATGCTGAGAGAAGTTTTCTTACCTAAGAAAACCAACAGTAAGCTCATATTCTGCTTGTTAAATATAATAGAAATGTTTTCCCATTGATACAAATAATTATACTGTGATGTTGCAGCTGCATTAGGACTTTATGTTTTTTTACCATATCCCATACTGCGTTCTTTTTTTTTTTTTTTTTTTTTTTTTAATCTCAGGCTTTGTTCATACCAGTATGTAAAAAGTGAAACCAACTTTTCTTCCTTGCGCCTTCAAAATCTTTGGATCTCTTTCAGTGTGGTCATCCATACCTTTCTATGAGTTTACTGAAAGATTCCAATTATTCATACAAATACAATATAGCAACAGGTTAGAAAAACACTCAACAGGCTGCAATCCACCATAACAACCACTGCTAACCACACATGCAGGATATACATTTCCGGCCCTCATGGTTCATCATATTCCAACATGTATGTCATGAGAGGACCAGCCTAAAAATGAATTACATAAAGTACAATGGAACTAAAAGTTAGTGCTCACTCATAGCACAGTAGTTCCTCCACAATTCATTCTACGAGCCCAGTCTCCACAAAAAATTCTTTCCACTATATAGAAACAACTGCTTGATCTCCCCATTACAAATCCGAACACCCCATCCTATATAATTGGAAGGAAAGAAGGTTCATAAACCAAGTTCATTGAAGAAACAATGTCACATGCTACTTACACCATAAATAGCTTCTAGATCAGGGGTATTCAACTGGTAGACTGCGGTCCAGATCCGGACCACAGCCACCAGTCTTCCGGACCACCCGACGGATCTCCCCTCATTCATTTGTATAGGTGTCTCTAAGACATCAATACAAATAAATAGCCGCAGCTTGGCTCGAAAGAACACTGTGTCCCTGCCTGGTTGCCTGGCACTTCTGTGATGCAGGGGGTGCGATTTGCGCTGCCTGCATCATCTGCTCTGGCCAGGCCTCACTAGAAGAGGCCAGAGTAGAGGAGCAGCGTGGGACCTGGGGCAGGAACCAAAGTTTGTGTTCCCCCACATGTGACTCTCCAGTTTTTTTAGAACTACAACTCCCATGGGAGTTGTAGTTTGCAACAGCTGGAAAATCACAGTGGCAAAGTTCATGTGGGGGCACAGGGACTTCGTTAATTTTGGGGCACAGCAGCATCATAAATTCTGGGGGCACAGCGGCTAATTAATTCTGGAGGCACAGCAGCATCATTAATTCTGAAGGCATAGTGGCATAACTAATTCTGGGGGGCAGTGGCATAATTAATTCTGGGGCACACTGGCATAATTAATTCTGGGGGCAGAGCAGCATCATTAATTCTAAAAGCATAGTGGCATAATTCTGGGGAACAGTGGAATTCTTAATTCTGGGGGCACAGTGGCATAATTAAGTCTGGGGGCACAGTGGCATAATTAATTCTGGGGCACAGCGGCATCATTAATTTTGATTGCATAGTGGCATAATTTTGAATGTTGAAAGTTTCTTTTTACCTTTTTTTTTCACTTTGGTTTTTGTGGACATGCACCAAATTTATGATTTGGTGCAAGTTGTTAGTAATTTTGGCTCAAATGTTGAAATCAGCTGTTCACAGCGTCTTTTACACAGAACTTACCACCACAGAGGACAGAGTATTTTACCCTGTAGAGCAGCCATTTCGGAGTCCCTCCTGCAGTATATCAGCAAGCGACATGAGTTATTTTCTTTTGTGGGGTTTATAGCCACCATGTGAAATGGATTCTATTTTTAACTTGAGTATTTTTTTTTTTTTTTGGGTACTTTAGTGCTTTAACTTTTCTGAACCTGTGTGGCCGTGTCCATTGCTGGCTCAACGGAGGGTGAAGGTCCCTCGCAGGATAGTATTGCGCAGCCCCGGAGGCGTTGCTGCTTTCACCCAAAAATGTTTTAATGTATTTTGACGCCTTTACATTTTCTGACATTGCTATGTCTGTTTTCCATGTGCAAAATTTCTTGGCAGTGAATTGTGCCAAAAAAAAAAAAAAAAACTAAAGGCGCAAACTTGCGCCAAAGATCGATTTGCGCAAATGATGAATTACTGACTAAAGTTAAAATCACACACAGGACCGTGGGATTTTGAGAAAGTTGTAAAAATGACAGCGGAGAAGATGCGTCAAACTTTGGTGGAAAAAGACACTGCGCCAAAGTGTTGCGCCAAAGTTACGGGAAAAAAAGCACATAAATCTTTTGATAAATACCCCCTATGTCCTAAGACTTATGTCTTAAAAGAGTACTCTGCCCCTAGATATCTTATTTGATCTCAGATCGCGGGGTCCAGCCTCTGGGACCCCCTGCAATTTACACTGCAGCACCCTAGTCATCTGGAGAACGGAGCAAACTTCACTCCGTGCAGGATGAATGGCGATGTGGCGCCGGAGGCTCGTGACATCACGGCCACGCCACCCTTGTGACATTGCGCCCCCCCTCAGTGCAAGTCTCCCATAGACTTGCATTGAGGGGGCGTGACATCACAAGCCTTTAATGACGCATCCGGCATTCTGAACGAACGCAGGGTGTTGCAGGGAGATCGTGGGGGGTTCCAGCGGCGGGACCCCCATAATCAGACATCTTATCCCCTATCCTTTGGATAGGGGATAAGATGTCCAGGGGCAGAGTATCCCTTTAAGGCTACTTAGATCTTTGTCTTTTGGGGAACTCTGGGTTGACCACAGAAATCTATTTTATGTCCCTTCTACGTTTTTTATTATTTGTCTATATTGGCAATGATGTGTATGTAAAATTACTTCGAGGACAGAATAAGTTTACTGTGTGTTCATTATGTTTTTCTTGTTTATTGTTATACTTTTTCTTTTACTACCGGAAATGTTCCTTTACCCCAGATAAGTAGTCCATGACTAAGATCCATATGGATTATCTCAAAGGAGGCAACAGGGTCCAGCACAGCAATGTACGTTTTCATAAGAGCAGTTTTTTGTTTATTTTTTATTATCTACATCTATCACAATGACTAAGGCATCTACAACATCTCATCACTACAAGTAAGTCTGATGCCACAAAATACAGATAATAAAACTTGCATCTGTATAGTTTCTAAATTAAAAATACATGCTTCACAAACTACATACACAAAAACCTGGCAATGCTTTTGTGGGGATTTTATAGGCCAACCGCTGTGCCCATGAATTAAACATTAGCAAATAAGCAAGTAAATATAAACATGTACCAAACTATTGCCATTAACATTTTCTACAGCCTTTGTGTATACAGCACAATGCATAATATGTAAAAAGGATTCTACCAAAGGGAAAGGAGAAAGATGAATATGCTCCATCAAAATGAGGTTTGTTGAGATGGGAGCAGAATGTTTTGAAAGACGCTGAGTTTTATCTAGAGGCTACATTTTAGCAGTGGGTTTACTTAGATCTATTCATGTAGATACGTAATAAGGAACATTTACCAGCTCTTACTTTCTGCTTCATACAAGAGATGATCTTTGCTATTACCTTGGAATGGGGAAATAATGAAAGCAGCTGTCCAATCCCCTGACAGTCATTCCAGCCCTTATACTATTAAAAGACAATTGTTGTGTAAAATCAGAAGTATAAACTGTACCCTGCTGCAAACATGCTGGGTACTGGCTGTTAACACCAGATGACTTGCATCTTTAGTGGCTGGGATTGGAGATAACCCTGATCCTGACCAGAAGAAGTCCTCATAAGCCGACACTCATTAGATCTTCATAGCTTTATTGCAGGTAAGGTATAACAACTGTGCAAAATTCACATAAAAACCAGTAGCTGGAAAAACATGATGTAATTTACACGTTTTGGATGAACTGATGCTTTAATGAAACCTGATCCTGACCATTTAACCCCCTAGATGCTACAGGTGGCTGTATAGCAATACAATGCAATACATACGTATAATTTAAACAACCACTTCCACTAACTATATTTGGAAAGAAAAAGGTTTTCAAAACTTTTAGGAAAAAAATATCCTTTAACATATCCTTTGCTATTTATCATATGAAAAACAAAAGTATCAAAAGATAAATGTAGGATAGGGGAGGGGGTGTTAAAAAAGATAAAATCTTGAAATTCAATGTATAAAATGTTATTTATTAAAATGTAATACTGGGAGTTTTTGTTTTGCAACAGCTGGAGGCTCCCTTTTGGAAACAGAGCCGTAGGAGACGATTTAAATTTTTTATTGGGGTGGGGGTTTAATTGTGGAAGGGTATGTGTATATGTGTGTAAATTTTTATTTTGTGTAGTGTAGTGTAGTTTTTTAAGGGTACATTCACATGGGCGGGGGTTAACAGTGAATTTCCTACTGGGAGTTTGAACTGCAGTGGAAAATTTGCCACATCTCAAACTTAATAAACAGAAGAACCCAAAATGACACACCCCTCACATGTATTTCATAATGTATTGTGCCTATCATGATCCTAATGATAAACCAGTAGTGGCAACTCCTCTATACAATACATACCACAAAATGAAATTTTGACTCTAGTAGGATTCCACAGTGACGTCACAAACCGAAGAGAGACTTTTTAACAGCACTGCTTGGTTGAGACTCCACTGGCTGGGGCTATATCATACCCAAAGCGTGCTGCCCGAACGGAGAACTTAAAACTGCCGTATCAATGTTGGATCACTTTTCTTCATCTGATGACAAATCAAAAGCAGGTACTATTTCCTCCATCTGTGAACACTATCAACATTCTGAATATCTGCTTTTTACACATACCAGTGACCTTTCACACTTATGACTTTTAGGCTTGCTTGCTTGAATCTCAACATACCACCTATACCACCACACTGTCTCTACTCTCACCCTCCCCCACTTTACGCTGTTGGCTACATATTACAGTTTTTTCTAACTAAAACTTGCTTAAATAATATTTTACAATCTAAAATGTTTAAAAGGGTGACTCACAATTGGACCGATCATTTATACTCTATGTATTACAATGTGTCTCCAATTTATTTAGATATTTATTTATTTTATTTATTTATTTATTTATTTTGACTAAGTTCTTAATGAAACACTCTAAGCAATATGTATGCACTGTGTTATGCTAGGTTCTAGTTCCTAGAGAGAGAAAAAAAAAAAAAATACTGTGAACCAAAAAGAAAGTCATGTATCATGTGCTACCACTTTTTAAAGTGTTCCTCCCATCATCCAAATCTAAGTGCTACACTAGTGTATGGCCCCTTTAACTAGAGGGTTAAAAATACTGGCAGTTTTTGCATCGCTCTGTTTCACTTAATTGCAATTCACTTGCATTTGATTATTATACTAGAATAATCTCAGACAGTGTTTGAACATATGCAAGCGGGTTCAATTTGTTCTCAGCCACAAATAGAAATATTACGGTAGAACATAATAGCATAATAAGTTTCAGTGGGACATAAAACGCTTCAGTTTTTTTCAGAAAATAATGGATTTGTAAACGAAACAAATATTTTTACATTGACAGCATGTATATATATATATATATATATATATATATATATATATATATACTGTAATAAGCAAGCTAATTGGCATGCTGACTGCATGATAGAAAGCCTGCATTGATCAGCCAATCAGCAGAATGGAGGTGAGCCAACTATTGACTAGCTGGGCACTCCTGAGTACTGACACAGCAGAGTCTGGGTCACACAGGAATTGCATCTTATAAACTATGTGGGTAGACACATTTCTATATATACTGAATAACGACCTGCATAATTTACCTCATCTATAGAAAATGTTTTAGATCTAATACTGTATATACTCGAGTATAAGCCGAGTTTTTCAGCACAATCCTCGAGTGAACTCTCCGTCTGTCAATCCCTTCTCAGTGGTCTTCAACCTGCGGACCTCCAGATGTTGCAAAGCTACAACTCCCAGAATGCCCGGACAGCCATCGGCTGTCCGGGCATGCTGGGAGTTGTAGTTTTGAAACCTCTGGAGGTCCGCAGGTTGAAGACCACTGTGGCCTTCGTCATCATCCAGACCCCCCCCCTTTAGTTTTCTACTCACCTCCCCTCGATGGGAAGGAAGGGTGAGCTGGTCCGGGCCATCTATGCTGCAAGGACCGTCCGGTTGGGAGGGTTAGTCGTTCCGGGCTGTCCATTTTCACCGGGGGGCCCTCTTCTCCACGCTCCGGGCCTGCCCTTGACTAGTGACGTTGCCTTGACGATGACGCACAGGGACGCGCATGAATGTCCCTGCGCGTCGTCTTCAAGGCAACATCACTAGTGCGGAGAAGAGGGCCCCCCCCCCCCGGTGAAAATGGACAGCCCCGAATGACTAACCCTCCCCACCGGACGGTCCCTGCAGCATAGATGGCCCGGACCAGCTCACCCTTCCTTCCCACCGAGGGGAGGTGAGTAAAAAACTAAAGGGGGGGGGGTCTGGATGATGATGAATGGTAGATAGAAGAAATCCCGGCACTCACTAGGTATGCTGAATCATAATGGTTTTATTAATCGATATATAGTCCAAGTACAGATATCTTGTTTTTTCCTTGATGACTACTGTATCCAATGAAATTCATGCTGCTCCCTTACCATTCTATATTTATTTTCCTTTATTTATTTTCCTTTGTTTATGTATTATTTGTAAGATGCAGTCTCCTCCCGACTCAGCTGTCAGGTGTTTACACCTATGAGCCGGAAGGGGAGGGCTTCCTCTCCCTATATATGTACACCTGTGATCTCTATTTGGTAGATCAGTTGACAAAGGCCACCTGGCCGAAACGCGTCCTGCGAGTCGCTACATTATCTTGCATATGGATTAATAAAACCATTATGATTCAGCATACCTAGTGAGTGCCGGGATTTCTTCTATCTACCATTTGTACCTTTGGTCCACGTGCACCACCACCTAGATGAGTGCCGACTCTCTACTACTTTTGTTTGGATGATGATGAAGGCCGCAGTGGTCTTCAACCTGCGGACCTCCAGAGGTTTCTGGGGGGGGTGATGGGGGGGGGGATGATAGGGGGGATGATGACGGGGGGAAAATGACGGGGGTCTGGATGATGACACGGGGGGATGATGACATGGGGGGATGATGACATGGGGGGATGATGTATTTACCTAGGCTTATAGTCGAGTCAATAACTTTTCCTGGGTTTTTGGGGTGAAATTAGGGGCCTCGGCTTATATTCGGGTCGGCTTATACTCGAGTATATATGGTATATTGCAACCACAATGAATAGCACAAATTTAAGGTATTTGTCTAAAGTAACATACCCCAGTTCATGTGCAGTGCAGACTGAGATCACATCTAAACACCATTTTCTGATACTGAATTAATTAACTCAGATACATCTTTCTTTCTAAACACATTATATTACTTATTAGATTCAGTATGTATTTTATCCCAAAATTCTGTTGGCTGACTGTACTAATGTCACCTCCACAACATGTTTTGTACAATAATCGGATTACGAAGAAAAAAAAAAAGAAGAAAACACCCTGTTCTACTAATTTATAGGAGATCAGCTCAGATTATACAGATGAGAGAACCAGCAGAAGTTCCATGCAGTTCTGGATTAAAAACTGTTATCAATACAAAATATGTCATAGGTATAACTCTAGTCTTCAGGGCGTGACTGAAAAATCTGAAACTGGCCTCATGTGTAATTACTCGTATTGTTGTGTTTCGAGTACATTCATTTGGCTGGAATCGGGTTTGATCCAGATTTCATGAAAAAAAAAAAGTGTGGTTCATTTTAGATTAGTTTCTTCCCAGCTCCTGTACACTAATAGACAAGATTACAGCTCCAACCTCCTCTCACTAGCACCTGAGCTCAGATAGGCTGGCAGCATCTCCGTCCACATCAGACAGACATCTAAGGAAGGAATCCAGCTTTTCTGTGTAGTTAAAAAGGAATTATTTCATTTATTCATCCAACGCGTAACATACAGTACAGGACAACAAACGCCGATGTGTTTCGAGTCAGTATAATTCTTAGTCATGGCATAAAAGAAAAAAGAAAATCATGCTAATTCTAAAACTCACTTTGGGTTACGTGATTGTGACATCTTGAGGCAATAGAGAAAACTCAAGCAATCGGGTCTGGATTATATATCTATTAATGCCTAAACATATCAAAGACAACATGAAAAGACTTCATGGTGAGAGTAATCAGAAAATTATATGTATAAAAAAAATAGATATCAGAACACTGGAACTAGTTCTAATAATCAAACTACTACATGTGTATACAATAAAAGGGCATTATATATATATAAAGGAGAACATAACCAGTTAATTGGCTAGGATTAAATCTTGCCTCAAATTCCTTCCATATGGTTGTCTTAAGTACAAGACAACCATATGGTATGATTTTGAGGAAGGACTACACTACATTTATTACATTCGCTTGGCCAGAGCTCTGCACCTGGCCTAGCAAGTTTACTGTGCCTACTGTACATTGGCAATTTCAGGGCAGTTGGGTCACTTCCAAATCATGATCTGAAGCAGAAACATATCTGACATTTACATTTGCCAAACTGGACCCCAAATGAGCCTCCAGAGATTTGTTTATCTCCATTGGGCCTTCAAGGCCTCTAAGTGAACAAAGTCTTGATGCAATTTCTGCCTCAATACCCCCTATAGCTACACCTGAGGTACTCATAAATTATTCATAAGTGGTTTGAATGAGCCTTTTGTAAGGAGAAGCATGTCATTCTGTACAATGGATACATCTAGTTATGTACTGTACATGATTAGATATATAAAAGCCCATACTGACGAAATGTGATATCTATGCATTATAAATGTGAAGTATCGTATTAAATAACAATTAATTGTCACCTTATATTGTTTAGTCTTAACCCCTTAGGGACTCAGCGTTTTTTCCGTTTTTGCACTTTCATTTTTTCCTCCTTACCTTTTCAAATCATAACCCTTTCAATTTTGCACCTACCAACCCATATGGGAGCTTATTATTTGCAGCACAAATTTTACTTTGTAATGACATTAATCATTTTACCACCCAATCTATGGTGAAACCAGAAAAAAAATATTTGTGGGACAAAAAAAAAGAAACGCCATTTTGTAACTTTTGGGGCTTCCGTCTCTAATCAGTGCATTTTATGGTAAAAATTACACCTTATCTTTATTCTGTAGGTCCATACAATTAAAATGATATGAGTTATTATTGGTACTATTTTAGTTTTGATCAGACTTTTTGATCGCTTTTTATTCATTTTTTATGGTATAAAAAGTGACAAAAATATGCTATTCTGCATTGTGGAATTTTATTTACATGTATATGATTTTTTTAATGTTTTTAATGGGATAAGGGGGTGATTCCAAATTTTATTAGTGAAGGGGTTAAATCACATTTATTAACTTTTTATTCACTTTTTTTTTTTTGCAATGTTATAGCCCCCATCGGGAACTTTAACATGCATTACACTGATTGCAGACGCTGATCAATGCTATGCCATAGCATTGCATTGATCAGTGTTTTCAGCGTTCGACTGCTCCTGCCTTGATCTCAGGCACCGAGCAGTCATTCGGCGATTGGACAGCGTGGAGGCAGGTAGGGACCCTCCTCGTGTCCTAACAGCTGGTCGGGACACCTCAATTTCACCGCGGTGGTCCCGATCAGCCTGACTGAGCTGCCGGTAAGCTTTTAGTTTAAAATCTAAAGGGTTAATACTGGACATCACAGCAATCGGTGATGTACAGTATTACCGACGGGTCCTGTCTTTAATTAGAATCGACCCTCTATGATGCGGGTTCACCGCATGACCCCACATTATATTGCGGGAGCGGGCACAGGGTGTACAGGTACACCCTTCATCCCCATGAGGTTAAAGGGGTACTCCGCCCCTAGACATCCTATCCCCGAAATCTTGGCTGCGGCACCTCAGACTAGTGTTGAGCATGAATATTCGAAATGCTATTTTTTACTGCGAATATCGGCACTTTGCGATTTCTCGAATATTGACGAATGACGAATATTCATTTTTTATGCAAATTTTATGCACATTGTTTATGGGAATTTATGCGAATATTGGCACTGCCAGACTGGACAGTGACCCCTCTCTTCTTTTAGGTTAAAGATATAATTGCGCATGCACACTATGCTTGCCTCATGTTCCTCCTGAAGACGGTGCAGAAGCACTGAAACATGTAGAGGGGGGCAAAATTGTGTGTTTTAAAGTGCAACCATCATAGTGTCTTATTCATTGGAGTACTGCAGACTCCATTGTGAATATCAATAAATGATGACTCCGGGCATCCTGTTAATACAATTCGATTGGCACAGTATATGATGCAAGCAAGTTTTTAAATCATTTCACGTTTGGTCACATTTATTAATCCTACTCTTAGTGATCCTAATAAAAGTAAAATTTTAAGGGAGCTATATAAAGGTTTATATTTTTTTATTTTTTTGTGGCCTGGGCTTTATGTCAATGGTATTGGTATATTTTATTATGCAAATTTCATTACGAATTTTCTCATAAAAAAAAAAAAAAACGAACATAGCGAATATGCGAATTTCATGACCATAGGATGAATATTCGTCTATATATTCATGAAATATTGCGAATTGGAATATGGCCCCTGCCACTCATCCCTACCCCAGACATGCGGGATGACTGGCAATGCAGGGCGGAGGCTCGTGACATCACGGCCATGCCCCCTCAATGCAAGTCTATGGGGAAGGGCGTGACAGCCATCATGCCCTTTCCCATAGACTTGCTTTAAGGTGGCATGGTCTTGATGTCACGAGCCTCCTGCGCTGCATCTGATGCTTTAAATGAATGCCGGGTGCAGCAGGGAGATTGCGGGGGTCCTGCAATCTCCCTGCTGCAACCCTGCCATCACGCCCCCTCCCATAGACTTGCATCGAGGGGGGAAGGCAGTGACGTCACGAGCCTCTGGCTCTCTGGCACTGCCAGGTGCAGCAGGGAGATCGCGGGGTCCCCAGTGGCAGGACTCCCAGGATAAGATGTCTAGGGGCAGAGTACCCCTTTAAGCAGCAATCCAAACACATCCTTTAATATTTTAATACCTTTAATGCATATGCTATTATTTTGGCAATTCCCATGCCATATGGCAACCAAAATTAATCTGTATACATTCAAGAAAATTTTCAGAATTAAAATTGCCATCCACCTACTCATAGAGGAGAAAATGAGATCAGGAGTGGAACATGTACTGTACCAGTAGCGATAAGAGTTAATGGTTCTGGAGTGATCTCTGTTTTCTAATAGGGTTTTGAAAAGTTTGGAACAACGTTACAGTGAATGATATAGCATTAAATGCCTAGTAGGTTCAGATCATGTGACCCTATTAGTTGGGTATAAGGTTTAGGTAATAAATTAAGCAACACGTTAATGAAGTGTTAATGTTTCTATGTGAAAAATACTATTGCCAATTATAGTTTTTTTGTTGCCATGACGATGGGCACGACAGCCTTGATATATATTTATACATCCTATAGCTTGGGAAATAAAACACACAAACAAATGCCATTAGATGAAGATGCAGACTCCTGCATTATAGTCACATTCTGCTTTAGAAAGTGAAACAGCTGTAGTTAACATATGGAGCTGCCACGGAAGAAAAGCTGGCGGATTTGTGGTGTGAGACCCTAATGAAAGTGATTGATGCTGGAGATGATTCAGGACTTCAGCAGAAATCTCTTCTGAATGGGAAAAAAGGCGCTTTGGAAACAAAATCCACTAATAAAGGAACAAGTTCCACCTGTAATATCTTTATAAGGCCCATTAGTTGTATCTGCTGTAGACAGGCTTAGAGGGACACACTTTAACTTAGAAACTAATTGAGATTAGACGCAAATACAAAAAAGTCTTACTTCAGATTTACATATTGCGAGCAGACATCAGAATTTTGTTTTCATGGTTACAACTAAAAATGACTTAGTAATTAAAAGGTTCATTGCTCACATTAGTTTGCATGTACCAACTATTGGATTGTTTGTTCAAAGGGAACATTGGCGTATAATAGTTTTTTTCAATTACCTCTTCATTTTTTGGAATATAAGTTAGTAAAAAAAATGTATCTGTAAATGTGTGTGGTGTCTGTTTGTGATATGCAAGTTATACCACAGAGTATATATATATATATATATATATATATATATATATATATATATATATATGTATATTGGCTGCGCCAGAATTGATAAAAACCTGGCCAACTCTGCATTTTACTGAGAAAAGCCAGAAAAGGGGTGTGATCGCCGGGTAACAGGGGCGTGACTACTGAAAAGGGGGGGGGGTGTCCTTGACATTTTCACAATAACCCAACATATGTACTAAAGTTTCCACAAATAATGTGGTTGATTTGAGCTGAGGAAAACCGTACAGATCAGAGCATGTATAAAAAAAAAGCAAAATGTGGGGAAAGTGCAAAATGTAAAGTAAATACCGTGGAAAAATTGTTTTAGGAAAATTAGAACCCACAAAGCAAACTACACTCCACTCTTAGTAAATCAGGGTCAATGTGTGTTTTATTTACATTTTATCTATGTAGGACAGTTGCCACAAAGTGGCATTAGTCATAACTATATAGCAGAGGAATCACTAGGGAATTCCCTGATGAATACATTTGCTATACACCACAAAAATATAATGTGTAAAGAGATTAAAAGGGGTCTTAGTTTGGTTAAAGTTAGCTGTAGGTGCATTTTGATGTCCAATTTAGGATTCTATGGTGATCAAACGGGTTCTGTGGAACCTGTGTAGGAGCTCAAAGTACGGTTGCTCTATTAGGCTGTTTCCACTTTTTTTCTGGCAGTTTTTGGAATACTGCCACTGCAGTTTTTGAGTCAAAGTCAGAAGTGTATTCAAAAGGAATAATACATATACAGGAAGGACCTACACTTCTCCTCCCTTATGGATCCACTTCTGACTTTGGCTCAAAAACTGTAGTGGCAGTATTCCAAAAACTGCCAGAAAAAAAGTGGAAACTTAGCCTTATAGAGGATAATATTCAACCTCCATACAGCATTCTGAAATCTGCCTTAGGACCTGTCTACACTGTTGAGTTTCTGCCGGAAATATTCTGCCATAGAATTCAGCTTACAGCAGAATCCCATTGTTTTCAACATGATTCTGCTCACTATTTACTCTGCAACTGAATCAGCCATGAAAAGGGGGATTTTAACCCCTCTCCAAACTGATGAGGGGAAAAACCTATTAAAACATAACCTTTACTGATTTTAACTAAAATTACACCAAACCCAGTGATGAAGTGCTATAATTCCCAGCACCAACTCAAAAGTTAACAAACAGAGCAGTTACCACATTTGTATGTTGATTTACAGATATTTAGTCTGACTACTGCTTGGAATATCACCAAGTTAACAAACAGAGCAGTTACCACATTTGTAAGTGGATTTACAGATATTTAGTCTAACTATTGCTTGGAATATCACCCGACGCGTTTCTGCCACTACGTGGCTTCCTCAGGGGAATATTTATATTCAGTGCGCAATAGAGGTGTTTACTGCTATACAACAAAGTGTCAGAGTATAAAATATTATAAATTTAAAGAGAACAGTGTAAATTATTAATGATGGGGGAGACACCCGATACTTAGTGTCTAATCCCCTCTTATTACAAGTGTGGCCCTTTATACAGGAGGTAGAGTCATCCCTGTAGAGAACCTGGAAATAAAAAACAAGAACTGCTATTTACTCTGCTAAAGTTCTGTGGCAGAAAATCACAGAGGAAATGCAAGATTCAGGACCTGCCAAAAGAATGAATATGTTGTACTGCATTGCCGTCTACTGCAGACAGAATCTATGCTCGAGATATCTCTAGGCGGAAAGTCAGCTGTGTGAATGGGCCCTAAGGGTACGTTCACATGTACATAATCTAATGCAGAAATTCTGCAGATGATTATGTACATGTACTCTTAGGCTTCTTTCACACAAATGTATGGGAATCCATCCTTAATACAAATCCAAAATAGGAACATGTTTCAGATGAAATACCATCAGTATTGCTTTACCATTCCATCTGTATTGCACAGTAAGTATTGATGGGCTGTCTCTTGCAGATAGGAAATAAATCACTCTTGAAATAAATAACACATGATAAAATAAATAAAAATACTGATAAAAAAAGGACACAATACAGAATTAATATGGACACCCCTGCATTTTACTCCCTATCCATAGACCTCAAGGGGCATATTTCTTTTGCAAAAAGGGTTATGGTAATAACCCAATAGGTTAACATTAACTCTGCATTACGAACTGTAAAAAAAACTAACAAAATACGGAAGCAAAAAGAGGCTTTAGGGCATGTATACAGCATTTCAGTCCTGAATATATATGTTTATTTTGAAAGACTCAATAAAATGGTCTGCTCGCAGAATCAACATATACATTTGAAAAACAGACTGAATGTAGCCACGGGACCACTATATTGGTCCATTGAACTCAATGAGCCCATTGGAGGTATCCAAGGGTATATGCTTTGTTAGCTCAGTGCTCTGGATAGACAATATCTAACACCCCACCACCTCCATAGGCTCCCAGTGATCAAGCTATAGAAGTATGACTGCATAAATAAAAAGCAATATTATTATTATCATAGGATAAACTAGACTTTATTACTGTATAATCTTAGGCCAGTTTTCAGAGTATACATATTCCAATACTTTAGATAAATACTTCATTTGTCTTTTCATTAGTAATGCTTTCAAAGACATCTATACAATCTAAATAAGTGGCGAGAACACTGGATTGAGAGACCTGACAAATGTAAGGCGATAAAATATGCAGAAGCCGGAGAATAATCAGAGATTGACAAATGCTGATGACTTAATTGCCTCTGCCTCGTCATTATTGATATGAGCTGATGAGCTGACAGGGAGAATGTCAGAGCACAAAGAACATATACCGCCAGTCAGAGAAAGACGGGGTGTTAGTGGAGGTGGTGGGCGCCTTTAGGCAGGATGTAAATAGATGAGAATTTCAGAGGGAAATAAGTCAATTAATTTATGTGACCATGTTATTCCAATGAATATGCAAATCGGCATCTGGACAGAATGTTTTCTTAACTGAATTATGCCGCTCTAAGCTTGTTACAAATTTCTAACACCGGAATTGGAATAAAGTGACGGTTACTAAACAGGTGCCGCACACTTTCCAAATTTCCCTTTCTTGGACGGATAGTCCCTATGATTGATGTACCTAAGTATACAGTAACTGTATGTCAGCCAAGGATTTATCACCATTTGGTGCTTACAACTTTGCTGTCCACTTGAAAAAAACATTTCAACTGTATTTTAGATGTTGTGATAAGTAGGGTTCAGGCACCAAAACCTCCATAGACATTTATGATGACTGTGCCTCTTCATTTGTATGACATATATTCTATTCTCTCAAAGAAAGCAGAAGTGATTCAGTTTGTGCAACAAGTTTATTGGAAGGATTTCCGGCACAGCTACATGTATAGATCACTCCACTGTGAACTCATAACTCCTGTCCGGCAGCAGCATCATCTTTGTCCCAACTGAAGCACAGGCTAGGACAAAGTCCAAGAAGTGAGGGTGGGATTAGCACTCCTCTTTGTTTACTCCTGTCTGCAGACTGCAGCATGAAAACAGAGAGGAGGGGGTAATAGAGCAGCCTGTGGTGTTTGGATGAAGATACCCAGCACAGCAGACTCAGGGAGGAAGTGAATGCATGGTGAGTGAGGGCAGGCTCAGTGTTTGCCTCAGAAATTCCCCTTCCAGAGCAGTGGATGTCAGAATGAGTGAACAGCAATACAGAGGAATCTGTGAGCCAAATACAGACTCTTGATACATAAAAAAGACATAAAGAATCTGTGTGAACTATTGAGTAACATATTTTGGCATTAGTGATATGACAGGTATGCTTTAATATTTTCGAAAAATAATAAAATCACAAAAATAACTCTTGTGTAAAATACATGTGATGTGCTGCTTGTTCGCTGCTCACCAATTTCACTCATAGAGAGATATTTGAGCATGTTGTCCCTTTAAGACATCAATCCATATACTTTAATAGTTAAAATGGAAAGGATATATCTTCATGTGACAACACCTCAACATGTGTGAGATGTTTCATAGCACTGCACATTCCCAAATGGCAACTTGGTTGTTGTTTATTTCCTTTTGACTTTGATATGAATATTGTCTTTTATGCTTTTGGATCGGGCTGTCAGATCGATAAAGCAACACGACTCTGTACCAGATCTAAAGCCGCATATAATGTTTTGTCACAAACTTATATAATTACAAGATTGTGCTTAGTTTGCAAGTAATGCTATGATAGTTCAAATGGCTCTTCAGAGGATATATAGCTTGTGAATCTTTTGTATACGGTTCAGAACAGAGCATTTATCAAAGTGACAGTTTAAATTAACTTTACATACCGCCACATAAACTTCAATATGTATAGTAATGCCATGATATGCAATGTGAACTGTACATGAGGAAAGTCCAATTACTAGATAAAGTTTCCTTTACTGGTTAAAATAAAAACAATTAAAATACAACATAAATCTTCCATGTGAGAGAACACTACGCCAAGCATATAATACAGCATGTGTATGTACTTCATGCATTGCTTCCACTGTACACTGCAGCATCTGCTCTAGTGCCCATGGAATAAAATGGATCTGGTTATCCTCATTTTTATTGTCCTTTTGAATTCATTTACATAATGTCATTGGATGCAAGAACTGACAAAATATGCAAATTTGAGCTCTCCTATTTCTGGAGCATATATTGTTATATCATGATCATTAAAGGGCTATTTCCATTTCTAAAGGTTATCCCTATCTACAGGATAGTGAATAACAAGCTTATCGGTGGAGACACAGTGATTGGACCCCTACCCATCACTGAACTTAAGAAAACTTAACCCCAAAATGGAGTACACTGCATGTGCACAGCTAGTGCACCATTCATTCTCTATTGGGATTTGGATAGAGAACAACTCTTGGACATAGGAATAACCTTTTAAAAAGAATCTGTCAGCTCATATTACCCTCCCTTTCCTAGTTAATTGACTTCCAGGGTGCCGAATCCTGTCTCCAAATCCCACATGATACTGTGGCACATAACCAGCTCAGGCCCCGCATTCTTGTCACTTTAGGCCCAGAAAAAAATCATAATTTTATATGATCAAAGGAGTCAGGCTGGAAAAAGGAAAAAATTGCATTGCCCAATTCTTCACAGGCAAGTCAGGTTTATAAAGACTTATGCAGAACAAAAGTGGATCGACCAATAAGATTCAAGCTCTTATTTCTTAGACAATCTTTCAATGTAACATACCATCCTTGGTTGCTATGGATCACTAATCTGCTTTTCTTTTGCCTCACTTTTGAAAGCAGAAGAGAGCAGGTACCATATAATACAAGTATGCATAAAGAGAAGGTACCATATACGTATGCATAGAGAGCAGGTACCATATAATACAAATATGCATAAAGAGAAGGTACCAAATAGGTATGTATAGAGAGCAGGTACTATATGATATGTGCAGTGAGCAGGTACCAAATAATATAAGTATGTATAGAGAGCAGGTACTATATGATAAAAGTATGCATAGAGAGCATGTACTATATGATATAAGTATGTATAGAGAGCAGGTACTATATGATATAAGTATGTATAGAGAGCAGGTACCATATAATACAAGTATGAATAGAGAGAAGGTACCAAATAAGTATGCATAGAGAGCAGATACTATATGATATAAGCATGCGCACTGAGCAGGTACCAAATAATATAAGTATGTATAGAGAGCAGGTACTATGTGATAAAAGTATGCATAGAGAGCATGTACTGTATAATATAAGTATGCATAGAGAGTAGGTACTATATAATATAAGTATTTATAGACAGCAGGTACTATATAAGTATGCATAGAAAGCAGGCATTATATGATATAAGTATGTATAGAGAGCAGGTACCAAATAAAATAAGTATGTATAGAGAGCAGGTACTATATAATATAAGAATGCATAGGGAGCAGGTACTATATAATATAAATATGCATAGAGTGCAGGTACTATATAGTATAAGTATGCATAGAGAGCAGGCACTATATGATATAAGTATGCATAGTTAGCAGGTACCAAATAATATAGGTATGTATAGAGGGCAGGTACTATATGATATAAGTATGCATAGAGAGCAGGTACTATATGATATAAGTATGTATAGAGAGCAGGTACTATATGATATAAGTATGTATAGAGAGCAGGTACCATATAATACAAGTATGCATAGAGAGAAGGTACCAAATAAGTATGCATAGCGAGCAGGTACTATATGATATAAGCATGCGCACTGAGCAGGTACCAAATAATATAAGTATGTATAGAGAGCAGGTACTATATAATATAAGTATGCATAGAGAGCAGGTACTATATAATATAAGCATGCATAGAGAGCAGGTACTATATAATATAAGTATTTATAGACAGCAGGTACTATATAAGTATGCATAGAAAGCAGGCACTATATGATATCAGTATGCATAGAGAGCAGGTACTATATAATATAAGTATGCATAGAGAGCAGGCACTATATGATATAAGTATGCATAGTGAGCAGGTACCAAATAATATAAGTATGTATAGAGAGCAGGTACTATATAAGTAAGCATAGAGAGCAGGTACTATATGATATAAGTATGCATAGAGAGCAGGTACTATATAAGTATGCATAGAGAGCAGGTACTATATAATATAAGTATGTATAGAGAGCAGGTACTATATAATATAAGTATGCATTGAGAGCAGGTACTATATAATATAAGTATGCATAGAGAGCAGGTACTATATAATATAAGTATGCATAGAGAGCAGGTACTATATAATATAAGTATGCATAGAGAGCAGGTACTATATAATATAAGTATGCATAGAGAGTGGGAAACATAAAATATAAGTATGCCTAAAGAGTGGGAATTATATAATATAAGTATGTATAGAGAGCAGGTATTATATAATGATAATAACCTGCAAGCAGCCGCAGTATGTACCATGGGACACATTTTAAGCCCTCTCTGAGCATGAGCAGATACTGTATCTTTGTCAATGTTATATGACTTACATCACTTACACATACAAGAAGCCTGCATGTAGCTTGTACACTAGAATGGCACAGTATTTGTTTTCCTGCCTTGCCCTTCTCTATTATCTGATCACTTATAATCATATAAAGAGTAACAGAATATACCGGACAATGTCTGTAGAAGCAATTTCTTATAAACAAGTGTAGAGGCCCTCAGTGCAGTGCAAGGGCTTTACAAGCAGGATTGCTCTGGTGCGCCATTGAATGATCTTTACCGTGCGTGCACTCCGCACAACACAGTCATGACGTCTACTTAGTGAAACAGCCTTTTCTGTCCCTAAACGCAAATGGAAAGTAATGTATTACTCAGTATACATGTGGACAATAAAAAGGGACACTTAATTAATAAAGAATAGAATTGTGTAAAAAAGAAGACAAATCTCTGTATTTATTTTATGATTTATTCAGGAGAATTCCAATTTACACCATAATTATTTCATCACTTTCAACAAGACTTCATAAGAAATATATTCTCCGTGGACTTGATTAGAAATGATTTGCTTTTCTCTCTGATAACCAAATGCTAATTAGAAATCTTCTTAAATTCCAAAGACCTTGTGAACTGTCATTAAGACTTCACAGTACCTGGATATCATATTTAGAAACGCAATTAAAATGCCTAGAACACACAACTATATTCATATATTAAACCGTCTACTCTCATGACATTACAATCTATTCAATGTACAGTAAAGATAGATCACTTTGATCTTGGGTTCACTTTACTGCTCTATATACAGTATGGAAACACTTACAGGAGCTTGGAGTTGCACATTTTATTTCCAATGTAATTTAGTTAACCCCTTAAGGACACAGCCCATTTTGACCTTAATGACACAGCCGTTTTTTTTTTTGCAAATCTGACCTCTGTCACTTTAAGCATTAATAACTCTTGGATGCTTAACTTATGAATTTGATTACAAGATAATTTTTTGTGAGATATTCTACTTTATGTTAGTGGGAGATGTTGGGTAATACTTGCATAATTTCTTGTGGAAAAATTGGAAATTTCATGAAAATTTAGAAAATGTTGCAATTTTTTTAAATTTGAAACTCTCTGCTTGTAAGGAAAATGGACATACTAAATACATTATATATTGATTCACATACACAATATGTCTACTTTATGTTGTAATCATAAAGTTGACTTTTTTTTTACTTTTTGAAGACATTAAAGGGCTTCAAAGTTTAGCAGCAATTTTCCAGTTTTTCATGAAAATTTTAAAATCAGAATTTTTGTTAAGTTTAAGTTTAAAGTGGATTTGAGAGACCTTTCTGTTAGAAATACCCCATGAATTACCCCATTATATAAACTACACCCCTCAAAGTATTCAAAATGACATGTTGAAAGTTTGTTCTTTTAGGTGTTTCACAGGAATAGCAGCAAAGCGAAGGAGAAAATTGAAAATCTTCAAATTTTACACTAACATGTTCTTGTAGACCCATTTTTTGAATTTTTACATGCAGTAAAAGGAGAAAAAGCCCCCACAATTTGTAACCCAGTTTCACTCAAGTAAGGAAATACCTCATATGTGGATTTTAAGTGCTCTGTGGGTGCACTAGAGGGCTCAGAATGGAAGTAGCAACAATGGGATTGTGGAGAGCAAATTTTGCTGAAATGTTTTTTTGGGGGTATTTTGCATTTAGGAAGTCCCCATGGTGCCAGAACAAAAAACAAAACACATGGCATACTGTTTTGAAAACTACACCCCTCAAGGAACGTAACAAGGGGTACAGTGAGCCTTAACACCCCACAGGTGTTTGGCAACTTTTCATTAAAGTGGGAGGTGTAATTGAGAAAAAAAAATTCCACCAAAATGCATTAGATTATAGGAGAAAATGCCCCCGAAAATTGGTAACTCCAATCTTCTGAGTATGGAAATATTCCATGTGTGGACGTAAAGGGCGAACTGCATAGCTCAGAAGAGAATGAGCCACATTTGGATTTTGAAAATCAAATTTTGCTGAAATGGCTTTTGGGGGGCATGTCACATTTAGGAAGCCCCTATGGTGCCAGAACATCAAACAAAAAATACCACATGGCATACTATTTTGGAAATTACACCCCTCAAGGCACGTAACAAGGGGTACAGTGAGCCTAAATATCTCACAGATGTTTGACAAATTTTCACTACATTTGGAAGTGAAAATGAAAAAAATAATTGCACTAAAATGCTGGTGTTCCCCCAAAGTTTTCATTTTTATTAGGGGTAATAGATATGGAAATACCCCATATATGGATGTAAACTGCTCTACGGGCCCACTACAATGCTCAGAAGAGAAGGAGTGCCATGGAGAGAGAATTTGGTTGGAATAGAAGTCGGGGGCCATGTGCATTTACAAAGCCCCCATGGTGCCATAACAGTGGACCCCCCCACATGTGAACTCCATTTTGGAAACTACACATATATGGGATGATTGACAAGCCAGGAGCCTGCACAGAGCCCTGCTTGTCCTGCCCTCACTTCCTGTATTTGGACTCCTACCAGAAACACACAAACAATAGCTGAAGGGAGAGCATCTTTTCACCCAAAAATATACAAATTTTTTAACCAATGTATATTACAAATATACATATAATGGTATTATCTACATTATATCAAAAGTTTTTATTGACGACAGGTACACTTTAACAATCAGAAATTTGTAGGCCTTATATAAAATGGTTTATAAGGGTCCCTTTGCTCATATGCCATTACCATACACATGCTTAAGATTTATAGCTAATTCACAAATGGACATGTTCTGGGTCTCTCAATTCTCCTAAGTGAAATAGGTAGGATCAAGCAGTAGTCTGGTTTCACATATATCAGGCCTCAGGCATAGTTTCCCTCTGACATGCTCCAGAGGGAAACTGATGTTAGAACTGATTAATTTAAATGGGACATTTTACAATCATCCAGTGTCTCGATTTTGACGCCGGATGGTTGGACATACCGAACTGGCACCAGACAGGGGAATGTAGGTTGCTGCGTTCCTCTGCCCAGTATCCAGAAACAATGGACGTTAGATGTCATACAACTGATGACAACTGATGCACGTTGTTATCAGTTGTGGCATCAGTTGCGTTGAGATATAGGCTGAGTTTACCTATTCTGGATGCTGGACATATGTGAACCCAGCCTTAGCAAGCTGCAAAACCTTGTGTCCAGCAGACATCCCCCATAGCATACTATATAGGAGGGCCACTGCTGGCATAACCAGCAGAGCTGCTTGAATACAAGATTTATCAATATCTGTGTAGAGGAAAAGTGGTGCAGTTTCCCATAGCAACCAATGAGATTGTTTCTTCTATTTTTCAGAGGCCTTTCTGAAAATGAAAGAATTAATCTGGTTGCTATGGACAACAGGTCAACTTTTTTTCTGCACATATTTTGATTAATCTCCCCGTCCATGTTTATTGATATAGTACCATCATATTCCTCCTTAAAAGCAGCACACTGTAATACAACATTTATTAGAACAAGCCATGATTTTTCTTACTGATATTTTAGAATCTGCAGGAAAATAATTCTAAGTGCTTTTGTATAAAACCGAGCGCTCACGGTGGTACAGAATGAGCGCTACATTACAAATCTGTACTACACGGATCCATATGTTTGTGTTCATAAGAGTTGGTAGAGTTTCATATAAATGATATTATGTTATGCATTATTATACCTCTAAAGCTAGGAGATGTCCCTTTATAGGTCTGACACATGATTGTAATGGTAACTATATTGTGCATCTGTTTCATAATGTACTTAACCACTTAGAGCCTGCAAGAAATATATGTACTGCATAGTCTGCAACTACGCAAACAAATGTAGCCTCAGGAGGATCCCAGCTGTCAGGGACAGCCGGACACCACCAAGAAAAATCAGAAGCTTTTTCTTGTTATCTCAATTAGCACTGTGTAGACAGGACAAGATATAATAGAGTCATGTGTTCTATAAATCTCAATGATAATGTGAATGATCATGGGATCCCCTTGATTCTGTTATTGCATCTGCTGGGTCTTCTATGCTATGTGAAAAATAATATAAAAGCATATTGCATGGAAATACTGAAAGGAAATACTAACGAAACTAAAGGACAGAAACAAAATGTCCCAAAAATAATAAAATTAGCTAAAGAATCTATAAAAGAAAAAAATCAGACAGCGAGTGCTGACAATCTAATACAGAGTGGCAGTATACATTGCATTCTGTTATACAGGAAACATGGTAAAGTGACAGTTAAATATGTTGGGCGGGGACACGTTGGAGAATGAATTAATGGAGCCGACATGATGAATGAATGAATGAATGGAGCCGACATGATGGACATGATGGCTTCATTCGTTCTCCACCGCAGCCCGACATGTCCCCGCTGCTGCTCTGCTCCTAGAAGATGAGGAGCAGCAGGCAGCTGGGGAATAAGACCACAGAGGTGGAAATGGACATGGGGGGATATTGACATGGGGAGATATGGACATGGGGGAATAAACTTATGCACACTGGGGCCAATAAATAATAAAAAAAAATGCATTGGGGCATACATTTAGGGTTAACACAGTAATAATTTAAAAACCCTGCTGGGAGCCCTGAGTGACTCCTGGGTGCCGGCCATTCAGGGCTCCCCATGGGGGATTTAAAAATGATGTTTAAACAGTATATACATCGCAGAGTAGCGCAGCATGCCGCTCGCTCCCCTGCTTTATAACTGCTGATTGCATCGGATGTCAGAAGTGAGACCCGGTGCGATCAATCATTCAGCCCCTGTACTACTACCCCCAACATGGAACAGGCTCTGTTCCATGATGGGGGTAGTACAAACACTAATGTAGCCTCCCCAGCCGACGGCAGACTCCAGCAGCAGGGGAACTATTACACCCATCATGGAAACCAGCCTTTTCCATGATGGGAATAGTAGTAGTCTCTCAGCACTGCAGGTGTCTGCTCAGAAGTAAGTCAGTTGCTCAGTTGCTAAGGATGCTGCACAGCAAGGAACAGACATGCGCACAAAAATTAAGAAGATAGATGTGCGGAGTCCATTCTGAACAGCTATTGGCTGATCATTAGCCAATGACTGCCACAACCGATGAATCAGTAAAAAAAAAAAAAAATTGCGAATGTGATTACCATATTACTGAGGGGCAGAGCGGCAGCTGGGAGGAGGTACAGCAGAAAACGTCACAGCTGAGTAAGTGACATGGCACTCAAAACACGGCCGACAACACTGAGTGAAAAATGTGAGCGGCAGTGACAGGAAGCCAGTAACAAACAGTATCTTCCGGGAAGATTTTAAAATAACTACAAAAGAACACCAGACAAGGAAAAGAAGCCAGGCACAGAACTGGTGAGCAAAATATAATGATTTGCACCATATAACTATAAAAAAAGAACCACCGGACAAACCCTTTAAAGTGAAATTCTGGTACATAAATTCTTATCCCCTATTCACAAGATAGGGGATGAGCGTCTTATCGCTCGGGGTCCAATCGCCGATCTACTGCCTAGCTCTCCATGCAAGGATTACTGTCGACCACCGCACAAATCGGTGGTCAACATGCTCCTCCCTGTATCTCTATAAAAAGATACTTGTGTTTGTATTGGTGAATAGGGGATAAGAATTTATGTAACAGACTTCCCCTTTAACCTTGAAATAGTTACAATAAATAAAAAACAGTAATAAAAATAATAATAATAATAAGAAGAAGAAGAATAAGAAGAAGAAAGAACATTAGTTTTGACAAAAAGCAGCAATTAATTCTGAAAACAGTTAAAATATGCAATAAAATATATAGACTTTTTTTTAGGTTATATGAAGATATTTAAGTCTGTTTTGGGCCTGTTATAAAATAGAAAATGTATCACTTAAAAATGCTGGAGAGAAAATAACATCAGGACATTGCAGATGAGTGAAGATGAGAGGATCTGACACATTGCTGACAAATTTTACTTTAAGGCGTTCTAGTTGCCATTGAGATATTACAAAAAGATGTACGGAAACAGATACATGGCATTAAAGTTACTTGTTACTTGAAACTGATATTCTACTCTGTGCTGAAGGGAATTTGAAAATATATATCATTCAGAAAATCAAAATCTAAATGATGTAATGCTATATATAAGAGAGCTGCTCACAGATTGCAGTGACACGTGCAGCATTGCCTCCAGATGATAATCACATGTATTATTCATCTTATCATTTGAATTCACTTTTTTGTATATTTTCTCTCAATTCCATGCACTGCAGCCCATTCATATCCGGAAGAACCCATAATCACCCACCTATAGTGCAAGTTCTCCCACTTAAAAAGATGAGAGAGGCCTGTAATTTTCATCATAGTTATACCTCAACTATGAGAGACATAATGAGAAAACAAATCCATAAAATCACATTTTCTGATTTTTAAATAATTTATTTGCAAATTATGGTGGAAAATAAGTATAAGTGTTTGGTCAATAACAAAAGTTCATCTAAATACTTTGTTATATACCCTTTATTGGCAATGACAGAGGTAAAACGTTTTCTGTAAGTCTTCACGAGCTTTTCACACACTGGCCCTCATTTACTAAGTAGGTATGCCCTGTATCCTTAAAAAGTTAAATGGTAAGAAAATAGAAAATTACAAGTAAGAATCGCTTGAAAAAGACGAGGCAGGCAAAGAAGCAAACAGCCAGAGAATTTACTCCACTTTCTGAAAAACAGTCCAAAAGCATGATGTTTCCACCCCCATGCTTCATAGAAGGTATGGTGTTCTTTGGATGCAACTCAGCATTCTTTCTCCTCCAAACAAGACGAGTTGAGTTTTCCCCAAAAAGTTCTACTTTGGTTTCATCTGACCACATGACATTCTCCCAATACTCTTCTGAATCATCCAAATCCTCTCTAGAAAACTTCAGACGGGCCCGGACATGTACTAGCTTAAGCAGGGGGACACGTCTGGCACTGCATGATTTCAGTCCATGGCAGTGTAGTGTGTTACTGATGTTAGCCTTTGTTACTTTGGTCCCAGCTCTCTGCAGGTCATTCACTAGGTCCCCCCATGTGGTTCCGGGATTTTTCCTCACCGTTCTTGAAATCATTTCGACACCACAGGGTGATATCTTGCATGGAACCCCAGATCGAGGGAGATCAGTGGTCTTCCATTTTCTAATAATTGCTCCCACAGTTGATTTCTTCGAACCAAGCTGCTTGCCTATTGCAGATTTAGTCTTCCCAGCCTGGTGCAGGTCTACAATTTTGTTTCTGGTGTCCTTCGGCAGCTCTTTTTTCTTTGCCATAGTGACCTTTGGAGTGTGACTGTTTGAGGTTTTGGACATGTGCCATTTATACTGATAACAAGTTCCAACAGTTGCCATTAATACAGGAAATTTGTGGAGGACAGAGGAGACTCTTAAAGAAGAAGTTACAGGTCTGTGAGAGCCAGAAATCTTGCTTGTTTGTAGGTGACCAAATACTTATTTTTCACCATAAATTGCAAAAAAATTCTTTAAAAATCAGACAATGTGATTTTATGGATTTTTTTCTCATTATGTCTCTCATAGTTGAGGTATACCTATGTTGAAAATTACAGACCTAATTGCATAATTGGTGGCTGACTAAATACTTGCCACACTGTGTGTGTATATATATATATATATATATATATATATATATACCACACTGTATATATATATATATATATATATATATATATATATATATATATTTGCAATACATTTCCATTGTGTATCATACAGTGTAGCTCGAAGTATAGAGCTCCCAGCATTCCTGGCTTGCTGTATTCGAAAAGTTAGGATTTACACCAGATACTGTACAGGACTCTCATGTAGGAAACATAAAACTTCCACTAAATCTCATGCTGGGTAAATGCAAAAATGCATTGCTTGCTGTTAAGTTAAATGGTTAATATCATTTATTGATATTTATTCTTGCATTACTTGCATTATTGGTACAATTTATTTTCATATAAAAAGGATCATAACTGATAACTGAAAGAACTATTGACAACCCCTTGAAAATGACCAATAAACAGATAGTATAAACTATTTTATTTATCTTATATCTGGGCATAAAGCTAAGTTATAAAAATAATCTACAGGGGGGTCCTTAGCTGCAATGGGGCCCAGAAGTTGAGATGCAGTAAGTGATCTCTGTGGATTACAGAAAAGAAGACTTATAGAAGCAGTAGAAAAATCAATGCCAATTGCTAAAAGGTCAAGGTAAATAATAGTAGAAGATACAAAGTACAGAGTGGAAACCAAAATAATCTAAAAGGAAGTATGTCAGCTCATTTCCTTGAAATAAGCTGCAGGTGTTACGCCGAGCGCTCCGGGTCCCCGCTCCTCCCCGGAGCGCTCGCTACACTTCCCTCACTGCAGCGCCCCGGTCGGTTCCACGGACCCGGGGCGCTGCGTTACCACCTCCGGCCGGGATGCGATCCGCGATGCGGGTAGCGCCCGCTCGCGATGCGCACCCCGGCTCCCGTACCTGACTCGCTCCCCGTCAGTTCTGTCCCGGCGCGCGCGGCCCCGCTCCCTAGGGCGCGCGCGCGCCGGGTCTTTGCGATTTAAAGGGCCACTGCACCGCTGATTGGTGCAGTGGTTCCAATTAGTGTTTACACCTGTGCACTTCCCTATATCACCTCACTTCCCCTTCACTCCCTCGCCGGATCTTGTTGCCCTAGTGCCAGTGAAAGCGTTCCTTGTGTGTTCCTTGCCTGTGATTCCAGACCTTCTGCCGTTGCCCCTGACTACGATCCTTGCTGCCTGCCCCGACCTTCTGCTACGTCCGACCTTGCTTCTGTCTACTCCCTTGTACCGCGCCTATCTTCAGCAGCCAGAGAGGTTGAGCCGTTGCTAGGGGATACGACCTGGTCACTACCGCCGCAGCAAGACCATCCCGCTTTGCGGCGGGCTCTGGTGAAAACCAGTAGTGACTTAGAACCGATCCTCTAGCACGGTCCACGCCAATCCCTCTCTGGCACAGAGGATCCACCACCTGCCAGCCGGCATCGTGACAGTAGATCCGGCCATGGATCCCGCTGAAGTTCCTCTGCCAGTTGTCGCTGACCTCACCACGGTGGTCGCCCAGCAGTCACAACAGATTGCGCAACAAGGCCAACAGCTGTCTCAACTGACTGTTATGCTACAACAGTTACTACCACAGCTCCAGCAATCATCTCCTCCGCCAGCTCCTGTACCTCCTCCGCAGCGAGTGGCCGCTTCTGGAATACGACTATCCTTGCCGGATAAATTTGATGGGGACTCTAAGTTTTGCCGTGGCTTTCTTTCCCAATGTTCATTACACTTGGAGATGATGTCGGACCAGTTCCCCACTGAAAGGTCTAAGGTGGCTTTCGTAGTCAGCCTGCTGTCTGGAAAAGCCCTGGCTTGGGCCACACCCCTCTGGGACCGCAATGACCCCGTCACTGCCTCTGTACACTCCTTCTTCTCGGAAATTCGAAGTGTCTTTGAGGAACCTGCCCGAGCCTCTTCTGCTGAGACTGCCCTGTTGAACCTGGTCCAGGGTAATTCTTCCGTTGGCGAGTATGCCGTACAGTTCCGTACCCTTGCTTCAGAATTATCCTGGAATAATGAGGCACTCTGCGCGACCTTTAAAAAAGGCCTATCCAGCAACATTAAAGATGTTCTGGCCGCACGAGAAGTCCCTGCTAACCTACATGAACTCATCCATCTTGCCACTCGCATTGACATGCGTTTTTCCGAACGGCGTCAGGAGCTCCGCCAGGATATGGACTCTGTTCGCACGAGGCGTTTCTTCTCCCCGGCTCCTCTCTCCTCTGGTCCCCTGCAACCTGTTCCTGTGCCTCCCGCCGTGGAGGCTATGCAGGTCGACCGGTCTCGCCTGACACCCCAAGAGAGGACACGACGCCGCATGGAGAATCTCTGCCTGTACTGTGCTAGTACCGAACACTTCCTGAAGGATTGTTCTATCCGTCCTCCCCGCCTGGAAAGACGTCCGCTGACTCCGCACAAAGGTGAGACAGTCCTTGATGTCTACTCTGCTTCTCCACGTCTTACTGTGCCTGTGCGGATGTCTGCCTCTGCCTTCTCCTTCTCTGCTGTGGCCTTCTTGGACTCTGGATCTGCAGGAAATTTTATCTTGGCCTCTCTCGTCAACAGGTTCAACATCCCGGTGACCAGTCTCGCCAGACCCCTCTACATCAATTGTGTAAACAATGAAAGATTGGACTGTACTATACGTTTCCGCACGGAGCCCCTTCTAATGTGCATCGGATCTCATCACGAGAGGATTGAACTGTTGGTCCTCCCCAATTGCACTTCTGAAATCCTTCTTGGACTTCCCTGGCTTCAACTCCATTCCCCAATCCTGGATTGGTCCACTGGGGAGATCAAGAGTTGGGGGCCCTCTTGTTCCAAGGACTGCTTAAAACCGGTTCCCAGTAAACCTTGCCGTGTCCCTGTGCTTCCTCATGTAACCGGTCTCCCTGAGGCCTATATGGACTTTGCGGACGTTTTTTGCAAAAAACAAGCTGAGACTCTACCTCCTCACAGGCCTTATGATTGTCCCATTGACCTCCTCCCGGGCACTACTCCACCCCGGGGCAGAATCTATCCTCTGTCCGTCCCAGAGACTCTTGCCATGTCTGAATACGTCCAAGAAAATTTAAAAAAGGGCTTTATCCGTAAATCCTCCTCTCCTGCCGGAGCCGGATTTTTCTTTGTGTCCAAAAAAGATGGCTCTCTACGTCCTTGCATTGACTACCGCGGTCTTAATAAAATCACGGTTAAGAACCGCTACCCCCTACCCCTCATCTCTGAACTCTTTGATCGTCTCCAAGGTGCCCATATTTTTACCAAACTGGACTTAAGAGGTGCTTATAATCTCATCCGCATCAGAGAGGGGGATGAATGGAAAACGGCATTTAACACCAGAGATGGACACTTTGAGTATCTGGTCATGCCCTTTGGTCTATGCAACGCCCCTGCCGTCTTCCAAGACTTTGTTAATGAAATTTTTCGTGATCTCCTATACTCCTGTGTTGTTGTATATCTGGACGATATCCTGATTTTTTCTGCCAATCTTGAAGAACACCGCCAGCATGTCCGTATGGTTCTTCAGAGACTTCGTGATAATCAACTCTATGCCAAAATAGAGAAATGTCTGTTTGAATGCCAATCTCTTCCTTTTCTAGGATACTTGGTCTCTGGCCAGGGACTACAAATGGACCCAGATAAACTCTCTGCCGTCTTAGATTGGCCACGCCCCTCCGGACTCCGTGCCATCCAACGTTTTTTGGGGTTCGCCAATTATTACAGGCAATTTATTCCACATTTTTCTACCATTGTGGCTCCTATTGTGGCTTTAACAAAAAAAAATGCCGATCCCAAGTCTTGGCCTCCTCAAGCGGAAGACGCCTTTAAACGACTCAAGTCTGCCTTTTCTTCGGCTCCCGTGCTCTCCAGACCTGATCCATCTAAACCCTTCCTATTGGAGGTTGATGCCTCCTCAGTGGGAGCTGGAGCTGTCCTTCTACAAAAAAACTCTTCCGGGCATGCTGTTACTTGTGGTTTTTTTCCAGGACCTTCTCTCCGGCGGAGAGGAACTACTCCATCGGGGATCGAGAGCTTCTAGCCATTAAATTAGCACTTGAGGAATGGAGGCATCTGCTGGAGGGATCAAGATTTCCAGTTATTATTTACACCGATCACAAAAACCTCTCCTACCTCCAGTCTGCCCAACGGCTGAATCCTCGTCAGGCCAGGTGGTCTCTGTTCTTTGCCCGATTTAATTTTGAAATTCACTTTCGGCCTGCTGATAAGAACATTAGGGCCGATGCTCTCTCTCGTTCCTCAGATGCCTCTGAAATTGAACTCTCTCCTCAACACATCATTCCTCCTGACTGCCTGATTTCCACTTCTCCAGCCTCCATCAGGCAAACTCCTCCAGGAAAGACCTTTGTTTCTCCACGCCAACGCCTTGGGATCCTCAAATGGGGTCACTCCTCCCATCTCGCAGGTCATGCGGGCATTAAGAAATCTGTGCAACTCATCTCTCGCTTCTATTGGTGGCCGACTCTAGAGACTGATGTGGTGGACTTTGTGCGAGCCTGCACTATCTGTGCCCGGGATAAGACTCCTCGCCAGAAGCCCGCTGGTTTTCTTCATCCTCTACCTGTCCCCGAACAACCTTGGTCTCTGATTGGTATGGATTTTATTACTGACTTACCCCCATCCCATGGCAACACTGTTATTTGGGTGGTCGTTGATCGATTCTCCAAAATGGCACATTTCATCCCTCTTCCTGGTCTTCCTTCAGCGCCTCAGTTGGCTAAACAATTTTTTGTACACATTTTTCGTCTTCACGGGTTGCCTACACAGATCGTCTCGGATAGAGGCGTCCAATTTGTGTCTAAATTCTGGAGGGCTCTCTGTAAACAACTCAAGATTAAATTAAATTTTTCTTCTGCATACCATCCTCAATCCAATGGACAAGTAGAGAGAATTAACCAGATCTTGGGTGACTATTTACGACATTTTGTTTCCTCCCGCCAGGATGACTGGGCAGATCTTCTACCTTGGGCCGAATTCTCGTATAATTTCAGAATCTCTGAATCTTCCTCCAAATCTCCGTTTTTCGTGGTGTACGGCCGTCACCCTCTTCCCCCCCTCCCTACCCCCTTGCCCTCTGGTCTGCCCGCTGTGGATGAAATTTCTCGTGATCTTTCCACCATATGGAAAGAGACCCAAAATTCTCTCTTACAGGCTTCTTCTCGCATGAAGAGATTCGCAGATAAGAAAAGAAGAGCTCCTCCCATTTTTTCCCCTGGAGACAAGGTATGGCTCTCCGCTAAATATGTCCGTTTCCGTGTCCCGAGCTATAAGTTGGGACCACGCTATCTTGGTCCTTTTAAAGTTTTGTGTCAAATTAATCCTGTCTCTTACAAACTTCTTCTTCCTCCTTCTCTTCGTATCCCTAATGCCTTTCACGTCTCTCTTCTTAAACCTCTCATCCTCAACCGTTTTTCTCCTAGATCTGTTCCTCCCACTCCTGTTTCCGGCTCCTCGGACATCTTCTCTGTCAAAGAGATCTTGGCCTCTAAGAAGGTCAGAGGAAAAACTTTTTTTTTAGTGGATTGGGAGGGTTGTGGTCCAGAAGAGAGGTCCTGGGAACCTGAGGACAATATCCTGGACAAAAGTCTGATCCTCAGGTTCTCAGGCCCCAAGAAGAGGGGGAGACCCAAGGGGGGGGGTACTGTTACGCCGAGCGCTCCGGGTCCCCGCTCCTCCCCGGAGCGCTCGCTACACTTCCCTCACTGCAGCGCCCCGGTCGGTTCCACGGACCCGGGGCGCTGCGTTACCACCTCCGGCCGGGATGCGATCCGCGATGCGGGTAGCGCCCGCTCGCGATGCGCACCCCGGCTCCCGTACCTGACTCGCTCCCCGTCAGTTCTGTCCCGGCGCGCGCGGCCCCGCTCCCTAGGGCGCGCGCGCGCCGGGTCTTTGCGATTTAAAGGGCCACTGCACCGCTGATTGGTGCAGTGGTTCCAATTAGTGTTTACACCTGTGCACTTCCCTATATCACCTCACTTCCCCTTCACTCCCTCGCCGGATCTTGTTGCCCTAGTGCCAGTGAAAGCGTTCCTTGTGTGTTCCTTGCCTGTGATTCCAGACCTTCTGCCGTTGCCCCTGACTACGATCCTTGCTGCCTGCCCCGACCTTCTGCTACGTCCGACCTTGCTTCTGTCTACTCCCTTGTACCGCGCCTATCTTCAGCAGCCAGAGAGGTTGAGCCGTTGCTAGGGGATACGACCTGGTCACTACCGCCGCAGCAAGACCATCCCGCTTTGCGGCGGGCTCTGGTGAAAACCAGTAGTGACTTAGAACCGATCCTCTAGCACGGTCCACGCCAATCCCTCTCTGGCACAGAGGATCCACCACCTGCCAGCCGGCATCGTGACAGCAGGCATCCTTGGATAGATTCTCAGAGCAAGTGAAACACACCAGTGAGTTAGCAGATGGGCTTTTGATGGCTTAAAAAAGCCCCATTTTATACTCATCTAATACATTTTATACCCCTCCCGGTCCTGCGTGATTCAAATACAGGGCTTGGTTTACAGCAGAAAGACCTGTATGTCAATTAAGCAGGACAGGGTGGAGGAGTAAGGAGGCATGCTATTGCATGCCTCCTCACTCCCCCACCCTGCCCTGCTTAATTGACATATAGGTCTTTCTGCTGTAAGCCAAGCACATACAGCTCTGAACCCTCTACCTCAATCATGCACGACAGAAAGGGGAAGGGAACCAAGGAGGCAAGCTATGTTTTGTCTCTGTAGCAGCTTTGCTCTTCCTCCTGGACACTTGAGCCCAGTTTTTGCTTGCCCTATTTTCTATCCAGGAATGTCTGCAGCTCATTTGTTAAAAAATAAATAAATAAATGAAATAAGCCAACAGGCTTCCTTTAGGATTCTCATGTACTAAACTCAATTGTCAATAAAATGAATCAAGGTGGATTGGGGGCCCCACAAATTTTTCCATAGAGCCCCATATGCAGTATAAAATTACTCCACAAATTTCTTTATTCAGTACATACATACCGTGACCCGCTCGACCTACGATGGCCCCGACATACGATAACTCAGAGGCCATCGCATGTTGAAGGCAGCATCAACATACAATGCTTTTGTATGTCTGGGCCATCACATGAACGGCTATGCGGCAGCGCAGACTACTTCAGCTGCCGCCGGATAGCCGTTTACGGTGCCCCGTGTGCCCCGACGATCACTTACATGTCCTCGGGGCTCCGGCGCGTCCTCTTCGGGATCCCTTGCATCGTCGGCGCTCTCCATCGACGTCATCACGTCGCTGCGCACGCCGTCCCGTCATCCAATAGGAGCGGCGTGCGTAGCGACGTGGTGGCGGCGACGGAGAGCGCGGATGCCGGGGAAGCAGAGGCCTTGCCGGAGCGTCGGGGACACCTTGGGGACGCAGCGACAGCGATTGTCAGCGACATCCCGGGCAGCCGTGACGAGCAGTGAAGGTCCGGAGCGGCGGGGACAGGTGAGTACAACTTCCTCTAACAGTGGTCTACAACTTGCGGACCTCCAGATGTTGCAAAACTACAACACCCAGCATGCCCGGACAGCCAACGGCTGTCCGGGCATGCTGGGTGTTGTAGTTTTGCAATATCTGAAGGTCCCCAGGTTGTAGACCACTGTCCTATACTTTACATTGCACGGATCCTTCAACATGCGATGGTTTCAATAAACGATGGTCCATTTGGAACGGATTACCATTGTATGTTGAGAGACCACTGTACTCAGTACTACATTGAAATATTGTGTTTTTCTGTTTAAATATGACCTAGAAATTAAGTTGAATGAGCTGTGAAACTGGCATCCAATGTATAAGGCATGGTATGAGGAAAGGTCCCGGAGTTTACAACATAGTAAATATTGTTCAACATGTTTATTTAAAATGTCACATGCTGAAATATTCACAGCACAGCACTGCAATAAATCTCTGCTCCGCTCAAATATATAGTTGAAGAGTCTGCTCTGTGGATCCTGAGTTTGGAGAATAAGACATTTTCCTGTGACTACAATAAATAAAACTACTTCTGGTGAGCCAAGCAGCTTCTGTCAACTCTCTGCTATGAGAAAAATACCAAAAACATAATGTATAATATTTAACACTTAGACAGCTAATAATGAGCAACCAGAGATCCTGCAAAGTTTTATACTATCGTTTTACAGTATATAGATTAGATTTTTTTTGGTCCTTAAAGGGGAACCAGACAATACAATTAATTTCTAGCAATTTTCATCATGGGAAGTCAATTCTCTGCCTAACACATCATAAAAGTGTCTGCCCACTTAAAGCTAAGTTTTTAGCAAAAATGCCCAAAAAACAACAAATCTGCCATGCTTACTAATAATGACCCTTTTTTGTTTGCCACTTTTTACTCCTAGTTGCCATTTTTCTGCTTATTTAGGCTCAGTGGGCAATTTTCAAAATCGCAGCATGTTGAGACTACGGCATTACGGCACTAAAAAATCTTGGCATTTTTTCTCCCATAGAAGCGTATGGGAACAAAAAACGTGCCGTTATAACCCTACTCTTAAGGACACGGCCCATTATGCCCATGGACACAGCCCATTTCTATTTTTGCATTTTGTTTTTCCTCCTTGACTTTTAACCCCTTAAAGGGGTACTCCAGAGGAATTTTTTTTTTTTTTTATTAACTGGTGCCAGAAAGTTAAACAGATTTGTAAATGATGTCTATTTAAAAAGCTTAGTCCTTCCAGTACTTATTAGCTGCTGTATGCTACAGAGGAAGTTGTTCTTTTCTGTCTGACCACAGTGCTCTCTGCTGACACCTCTTTCCATGTCAAGAACTGTCCAGAGCAGAAGCAAATTCCCATAGCGAATCTATCCTGAAAATGTACATTCTGATGCATTAAGTTCCCGAGCACCAGGACATATATATTCATGTCTAATGTCAAGGTTTTAAAGGGGTACTCTGGCAAAAATATCTAATCCCCTGTCCAAAGGATAGGAGATAAGATGTCTGATCACGGGGGTCCCACTGCTGTGAACCCTCGCGGTCTGCGGGCCGGCAGCGTCAAAAACACAGAAGGTTGGAGCGTCCATGTTTGTGACGTCTATGGGTGGGGGTGTGATGGCTAGTACATAACCGTCATGCCTCCTCCCATAGACATTAGTGGAGGGGGTGTGGTGGCTGTAGATGAGTTTGCTCCGTGCACGGATGACCGGGGTTCCACGCTGGAGATCACAGTGGTTCCCAGCAGCGGGACCCCCACGATCAAACATCATTGCTAGATGTTTTTTGCCGGAGTACCCCTTTAAGAACATTACCCTATTTTGAGCTTGCATAGAAGCAAATCATTTGCCACTGCAGTTTTTTTTATATAGCTTGATTTAAGAATTACCTTTAAGATACTATTGATCACAATACAATTATTAGTAAATAAGGATAGATTCATAACCTCTAGAGGCCCCAGGAACTCCAGTCTGATTCTGTTGTCTCTGGTGACAATACTAGGTATAAATATGTTCAGTAAGGCATTCCCACATTATTCCCTTATGAAATTGTATTTATTATTCTCTGAATGAATAAATAAATACATTTCTGAAAGTAGAAGAAGTATTCCACATCTCTGACAATATTTGGTATTCCAACGTGTGCTCATTAAATTAATTGTAGAGATGTGTATTGCAAAGTCTCATCAGCTGCGTATGAAATAACTGCTAAGGAAACATAAAAACACTAGATTGCTCCAAACAGCTGCCTTGCATTTCTCGCTGCTCAAACTCCCCGGAGAAAGGACAAATGAACACATATTCCTATTGCTCAAAGAAAAAAAAAATAATAATCTCTCTCTCTCTCTCTCTCTCTCTCTCTCTCTCTCTCTCTCTCTCTCTCTCTCTCTCTCTCTCTCTCTATATATATATATATATATATACACACACACACACAGTAGAATCTCCCATTAGTGGACACTCACGGGGAATAAAATAAGTGTCTGCTATTGAGATATTTCCGCTATTGGGAAAAAAGGCTCAAAGTCTTTATAAATCACGGAATATTGTCCTGCACTCTGTAAGTGCCCATAAAACATGATAAAAAGCAATATTACAGTAGAATCTCCCAGTGCTGTTTAATTACCCCTTATCCGTCCCCCCTGTCATTTCATCCCCCTTTATACCCTGTGCCACCTTATTCCCCTGTGCCTTGTGCCAAATTATCCCCCCCCCTTATCCCCCTGTGCCACATCATTTACCCTTGATCCCTGTGTGCCATTTAATTCCCCCTTTATTACCATCTGTGTAAATTCATCACCCCCTCTTTATAAAGTGGCACAAGGGAATAAAGGAGGAATGAAACGGCACAGGGTGGGGGGGGGGGGAGAAAAGGCACAGGGGTGGTAAAGAGGGGGGTGATGAATTTGCACAGAGAGGAATAAAGCAGAAGACCATTGTTTAAACAGCAGTCTTTTACTTCTGTGCTGGGGCTGCTGCAAAGGGGTGCAGCGGGGGCCTGGGACCCTTACTTTGGTATTGGCTATACCCTCTGAAGGCGGCCTGGTGAGCCGGCACATAAGCCTTGTTGTCCCCTATTGGGAGTGTTTTCTCTGACAATGGGAGTGTTTTGTCCCCTATTGTCCCCTATTGGGAGTGTTCTGTCCCCTATTGGGAGTGTTTTGTCCCTTATTGGGTGTGTCCGCGACCGTTATTGGGAGTGTCCCCTTTGTGGAGGTAACTCTAGATAAGAAAAAGCAGAAAGCACATATAGGCGCACACCAATAAATAAATAACAATTGTCCTTTATTCAGATCACATATAGAATACAATGTATGTATCACACATTTAAAAACAATTAAAATGTGGTAGCCAGATTATACATGGTCTCCCAATGCAGAAATCTGGAGAGTCCCCTCAAGGGACACCTGCTAATCCAACATTACTAATAACACTCCTCTGTTAACACCATGTACCCCTATACTTATATGTAATGATATTAATATATTGAACAATTAAAAGCAACCAAGGAATGTAAACAAACCTACACAGTAAATAGTTCCCATGCAAACAAGCTATAAATATAGACACACAATATTAGATAGTCACACTAGTTACAACCACAAAACATATGAAAAATGCTGCCCAATATGCAGTAAAGGGAAAAGAGGCAGTTAACAATACATCACATGATAGGTACAGGAGCAGGCATCCCCCAAAAGCAGGTCCCCACGGGTTACGTCACATGGTCCCTGAGGAAGTCACCCTTGGTGACGGAACGTGTGGGGACCTGCTTTTGGGAGGATGCCTGCTTTTTGGGGGATCTAATATCGTGTGTCTATATTTATAGCTTGTTTGCATAGGAACTATTTACTGTGTAGGTTAGTTTACATTCCTTGGTTGCTTGGAATTGTGCAATATATTCATTTCTTTACATATAAGTATAGGGGTACATGGTTTTAAGAGAGGAGTATTATTATTAACTTTTGATTAGCAGGTGTCCCTTGAGGGGACTCCCCAGATTTCTGGGGGTTCTCCTCCATGGCTTTGGGAGACCATGTGCAATCTGGCTCCCACATTTTAATTGTTTTTAAATGTTTGATACATACATTGTATTCTATATTTGATCTGAATGAAGGATAAATTGTTATTTATTTATTGGTGTGCGCCTATATGTGCTTTCTGCTTTTTCTTGTCTAGAGTTAGGTGCTTACTATGAAGCATTGGTAGCACCCACTGTTTGGGTTATCTATTGGTTGAGCCCACAAACATTTATGTGTGGTCCCATTTGGGAGGTGTCCACTGAGGGAGATTTCACTGTATATATATATATATATATATATATATATATATATATATATATATATATACTACTTAAAAAAAATAAAGGGAACACTAAGGTAACACATCCTAGATCTGAATAAATGAATTGTATGAAATACTTTCTTCTTTACATAGTTGAATGTGCTGACAACAAAATTACATAAAAATTATCAATGGAAATAACATGTATGAACCCGTGGAGGTCTGGATATGGAGTCACACTCAAAATCAAAGTGGAAAACCACACTACAGGATGATCCAACTTTGATGTAATGTCCTTAAAACAAGTCAAAATGAGGCTCAGTAGTGTGTGTGGCCTCCACACGCCCGAATGACCTCCCTACAACGCCTGGGCATGCTCCTGATGAGGTGGCGGATGGTCTCCGGAGGGATGTCCTCCCAGACCTGGACTAAAGCATCCACCAACTCCTGGACAGTCTGTGGTGCAATGTGGCGTTGGTGGATGGAGTGAGACATGATGTCCCAGATGTGCTCAATCGGATTCAGGTCTGGGGAACGGCGGTCCAGTCCAAGGCATCAATGTCTTCCTTTTGCAGGAATTGCTGATGCACTTCAGCCACATGAGGTCTAACATTGTCTTGCATTAGGAGGAACCTAGGGCCAACCGCACCAGCATATGGTCTCACAAGGGGTCTGAGGATCTCATCTCAGTACCTAATGGCAGTCAGGCTACCTCTGACAAGCACATGGAGGACTGTGCGGCCCCCCAAAGAAATGCCACCTCACACCATCACTGACCCACCTGCCAAACCAGTCATGCTGGAGGATGTTCCAGGCAGAAGAACATTCTCCCCAGCATCTCCAGACTCTCTCTCACGTCTGTCACATGTGCTCAGTGTGAACCTGCTTTAATCTGTGAAGAGCACAGGGCGCCGGTGGTGAATTTGCCAATCTTGGTGTTCTCTGGCAAATGGCAAATGTCCTGTACGGTGTTGGGCTGTAAGCACAACCCCCGCTTGTGGATGTCGGGCCCTCATACCACCCTCATGGAGTCTGTACATTTGTGGCCCGCTGGAGGTCATTTTGCAGGGCTCTGGCAATGCTACTCCTGCTCATCCTTGCACAAAGGCGGAGGTAGTGGTCCTGCTGTGGGGTTGTTGCCCTCCTATGGACTCCTCCACGTCTCCGCGTCATCGCTCTGCTCTGTCTGTTCAGTATGCAGGCCCATCAATCAAGCGGAGGGGCGTCGCTGCCAGTTGAAAAACTGGACTAGGTGAATGGAGCTCCCCACCCAGGGGACTACTTACGGCCGTGGTGGATATAACTTCATATCCTCACCATCCCTGGGGGCAGGAGTGTCCACCGGGGATGGTGAGGATAAAGAGTTTACCCTATATAACACTTTGCCAAGCATTATATAGAATAAAATCTGGTGACTGGTTCCCTTTAAAGGTTGCAAACTGGCGTTTTTTTTTCCAATAATTTTTTTTTCAATGTAGATTTGTTGATAAAATGAGGGTTTGCAACGTAAAATTGGTGGCACAAAAAATAAGCCTTCATATGCATCGGTAGGTGGAAAATAAAAAAATTGAGTCCTCCAGGGGTTGAGGGAATTTTCAACTATTGTCTTTATGTCAATTGTTGGTAAAAATTCTGCATATATTCACTCATGAATAATTTAATTTGATAGGTATATTGGGTATAACACGTTGGTTGTTCATGGTTATTCCCACCTCATACACAACAGGTTAGAAATTCTGGGAAATGCTTCGCTATTTCCAATGCCGTCCAATTAACTGCACACAGACAGAATCAAATATATTGACCATAAGCTGAGGTGTACTGGACCCGGAGTCAAGAGATATTATTAGTATCCTCTAATAGCACTTCATATTATCCTCTCTTCATTCTTTATTATCTGTTAGATAATGGCTTTTACCTAAGCTTCATGTCTCTGATGTGGGGTCTTCCCCGGATACTCACAGAACCGACCTGAAATAATCTGGACTTTACACCATCTTTACAGCCGGATCTATGTTATCATATTGTAACCTGGTCTTTTTAATATGTAATGACTCTGTTTATTATTCTATGTACTTTTATTTTCTTATTCTCAAATATCTGTTTTAAAGAAAAATTATTTAATAAAAAAACAGTTATATAAAAAAAAGACAGAATCAAATAGTATTGACTTTTATTTGTTCCCGTCTAATGGAATTTTACTTTGCTCATCATGATTAAGGAAAGGGATACATTTGGTATAGTAGGTTTATATTTCTGTCTTATTCTGTATTTTCTCTTTAGGTAATTGGTCTTCATGTCTTCATGTAAACACATCTCACCATCATAAAACACCTCCCTATTCTAATGTTGCCCTCCTGAACATAAGGAGACAATCAGGAGTCCAGCTATTAGTTGCATAAACAAAATCGCTAAGCCCAAGCATTTAGTTTAGCACAATTCCCACCTGACCTAAAATGTTATCACAAGTCAGAGAAATAGCAATCTTACCCTAGATGTGTGAAGGAAAGACACTTTTCGCGTTAATATAGGAGACTGTTTTTTACAATCAGAATTTTATAATCCTATTGTAGTGTAGTCAGACAACAAGGCAAAATAATTTTATAATCTGGAACATAAGGATTCTTACCTTTTAACAAATCTATTGAAATATTTATTTATTTATTTGTTTGTTTGTTATTTATTTATTTTTTTGGGGGGGTGGGGGGAGGGCATTGTAGGAGTAGTTTAATCCTTGAAAGTTTGAAAGTTATGTTGAAATTGGCTTTTTTTGCCCTGTTTTAATTTTTTTTAAAGACTAAATTACTATTTAAGTAAGAAGACATTGGCCTAGATTTATCAATATGCCTGAAACCTAATTGTCTGTTTTTTCTCACAGCAACCAATCGCAGCTCAGCTTTCACTTTACTATAGCTCATTAAGATATGAAAGTTGAGCTATGATTGGTTGCTGTGAGAAAAACCAGACAATTAGGGTTTCAGGCACATTGATAAATCTCCCCAATTATATGAAGAAACGTTCATCTGCTAAACCTGAACTGGTAAAGCTTGAGAAGGGCTACAGAGTATGGGCATTGCAGTGGGCAACCATCTGTAACTATGATCAACTTAAATTCATCCCCAGTTACCCAATCACAGGTGGCCACTAAAGATGAGCAAGTCGAGCTTTGCCGAACTTTTTTAAACTTACAAGGCTTTGCTCACATGAGTCAAGACCATTGGCTTGAACTTGCCACATTCAATGGGTCCAATGGGTGTCCTGTCTTGTCCTCTCTCCAGTGTAGCGTCAGAAAAAATGTTTAGCGTGCCAGTTGTCGGTGCCACCCCTAAATAAACAAGGTGTCTGCCAGCAACATTGAAAAACTCATGTTTGTTAAAATGAATTAGGCATGGATCAGTGAGAAATATGTATCTCCTGTGCCAGATGACACTGATGATTACCACCTCTGCTAGCTATACCTACCACCAGTCCACCCCTGCCTGCTGTTTCCTGGCTATTACAACTCCCACCAGTCCACCACTGCCAGCTGTCCACTGGCTTCTACAACTCCCACCAGGCCCCCACTCTCTGCTGTCCTCTTTGCTGGCTATTACAACTACTGCCAGTCCAGCACTGTCTGCTGTCCACTGGCTGCTACAACAAAAAGCAGTACACCACAGCCTGTTTTCTGCTGCCTACTACTGCCAGTCTATTACCCTTGTTGCTTCTACTACCAGCCAAGGATAATTTTTTCAGCTTTTCATATGGAATGGTTACCCATCTTTTTCAATGCCTCAATCTTATTAAAGTGGACCTGTCAGCAGTTGTATGGTATATAAAGTAAAGACATATCTTCAATGGGCATTTCCCCCTGATTTTTTTTTTTTTTACAGACCACTTATGTCTAAAGCAACCCCTTCATTACCGGGAAATCTTTGTTTTAATGAATAGGAGGCATTGGAGTCCACTGGGTTTTCCCAATGACAGCTAGAGCCTAGCATAGTTTAGACCCTACAAATATTTGTCCTGCCCCTCTGTGCTGTAGTCACTGCCTTTACCCCCTTGATTGACACTCTCTATCCTGTATAGCCCCAGGACACCAGGGGAAAAAATGTACAGCTCTGTTGGGCTTGCACAGAATTACAGGGGAGAAGCCAGCATTGGCTTGGTAGAGAAGAGCACTACAGCACAGAGATCTGTGACAAATCTGAAAATGGGGTCAACATATGCAGTGGAGTGATCAATTTACACATGCTTGTTGTAATGATTGCACTTGGCTGGGCATCACATGCTGCACTCTGGCCAATCAGGAGTTGCACAGGCAAAGCCAATCATCTCAGGCCATAGCAACCCATCCTTCTGAGCTGATTTTTATAAGACTTCACTCTGCTTATGCTTATTGCTTGTGCTTATTGCCATTATCTACACTTGTTGTACTTTGCTTTATTACTGCGTATTCTGAACTAGGCTTGTTCTGTGACTACTCTTCTGCTTTCTGTATTTGTACTGCGCTGTCTTCTAGGTTTCTACTCTGTCCGTCTGACTAACTCTGTGCCTGTTTAACCCATTGTATCTCGACCTGCTTCTCTTACTTTCATACCTTTTTCCTTTGTTTGATTGTACTTTGCAACACTCTGCACCTTATTCAGCATAGGGATCGGCACCATGCTTGGGGCCACCCTAAAAGTGAGGTGGGCACCTCAAAAGGGAGGGACAGAGTTCTTGGCAAGCTCAGGGGCACACTTGTCTCTGCCCGATGTGACAAGTGTTAGGTAAAAATTTAAGGTGATATGCTCTATACAGACAAGGCCTTACTTTGTACCCCAAATCCCTGCTCGGCTTTAAGCCAATGTTCACCTATAGTATATATCCTGCAGTTTTCAGACAAGAAAATCTTCAGCGAGTTTTATCATTTACTCTATTCTCCTTTCAGTCATTAAACACAGAATACAATACACAGCATAAAATCTGTAATAAAATCTCCAGCATTAAATCCACAGCAAGGGTTTATTACATTGTGTGGATTTTACTTGTGGATTTCCTTGTGTCAAATCAGCATGTAAGGGTTAAATATTGCACTGTACAGGAGCAGGGAGAATAAACAGAAGCATATATAAAGGGAAGAACACCAAAGTGCCATAAAGAGGGGAAAATGAGGGTTATCTCTCTAACATTCTTATCTGCAAGCAATTCTAAAACACTGAATATGAACAAAACTATTGCAGAAAGTGGCTCTATATTCTGTAGTATCATCAACCTTATTCCCTATAGTGTCATATTTATTGTTTTTAAGTTTTTATTGCACGTCGACTATCACATTAGCGTCCAGTATTTAGCTGATCTTCCTGTATATTGCTCTATAAATAAACAATGATGTTTGCCAATATTATGCAATGCTAAAAATTGATGTGTACCGAGAAGATAAACTTCTTTGCTCTCTACTTTTTTCATGTTGTTAAAATTATGAAGATACAGTCTGTCTGCTTCTTTTCATCAACAGATGCATAAAACAGTCACTTTAGAAAATGAACGCTTTGTAAAATTTATGGCCATTGTGTTCTCATTTAGTATAATCTTTGCTGGCTCAGCTTAACTATCCTTTCATTTGCACTGTGCTTAGCGCTCAGCATACCCAGCAAATTTTCTGATGCATGAGGAGAGGAGCCGGCAAAGATTCCTAATGCATGTTTGTGTAAATTACATAACAATGAAATTGCATATTCATTTCACTGAAGACCATGATAAGACAATTCCCTTAGATACCATTTAACGACACTTGAGTAATATGCTGGGTTTTAATTTTCATTATTTTACTACAGTTACAATAGACATCCACATTAGCTGTATTTCTGCTGTGTATTCCAATTAATCGGTTACATAATTGAAAATGATCACATAAAAGAGACACTTACATGTTGTATGTACATGCCGATATGCACATGGCAATGAGAATTCCTTTAGTTACACTGTGTCATTAACTGACAGCTTAGCATGCTTGGGGTGGTACTATGATGTAAAGGGATCCAGACATAAGGGGGTTTTCTCACAAATGTGGCTTTTTGGAGCTAGTTCTCTTCATATGCAAACTGATAAATACATCCATAGATGGATGTTGGCCCAAAAAAATAACGTGTAACAGACGAGATGTCCAGCAGTCACAGGATTCCGTAAAAACACATTCTTGAACTTTGGTAAATAACATTAAAATCCAATCAACATCACCACACAAAGCAACAAGATAGGTCTTACATGTTTCACCATATGGACTTAATCATAGACCAACATAGACTTGGTCTATAATTAAGTCTATGTGATGAAACATATGTATGTTGGATTTTAACATACTTCAATAAAATTCAAGAATGTTTTAAAGGGGTACTCCGCTGCTCAGCGTTTGGAACAAACTGTTCCGAATGCTGGAGCTGGTGTCGGGAGCTCGTGACGTCATAGCCCAGCCCCGGGGGTGGGGTGGACATCATGAGGGGTCGGGGTGTGACGTCATGAGCTCCCAGCGACGGCTCCAGCATTCGGAACAGTTTGAACCCCTTTAAGGTTATTTTTGCTATATCTGTATAATACTGATAGAATATCAGACAGCTACACTATAAATATATATTTGTTCATGAGACACAGTTATGTGTACAGTGTGTTCTTTCTCATGCATTCAATTTTTTATATGACAAAAAATATATGTAAGGACCCATTATTCTCCTGAAGCACAACACATATGGTGTATTTACTTTAAGAAGAGAGGGGATTTTTCCTTCATATGGCACATGATATCATTTGTGCTCATTGTTACTGATGTTTGAATCACATTTGTGCATTCTGTTTAAACTTCTCCTGCACTTAGTCACGCCTCGATTACTTTCTGCTTGTTCTACAATAACAACCCACTCCACTTTATGCCTGCCTCAGTAAATGTGGAATGAACCATCGATAAAAGTCAACTGATTTCACAAAATCTGTCTCCATTCTTTTCATTCAATTACACTCATTACTTATTTACAGGGGATAACTGTAACAACATAAAACCTACTACTGTATGCTGAAAGTACATTAGAAAATTATCCAACATTATAATATATTTGTCAGCCTTATAATTGAACTAAAGAAGCAAGGAATATTAATCATATATTATCCCCTTTTAAATAGGTCTAGTGCCCCACCAACATGGTATGTGTTCTAAAGATAACAAAATACACATAGTATAATTAGTTTTTTTTCTAATCTTGTTAATCTATTATTAATATTCTCATTTTATTTACTGAAGCCTTTAATGTCTTCTGCAGTATATGCCATCATATATTTTAAGGGTACAGTAATGCATAACTTATTTAATGCAGGTTTCCCGAAGTGGAAATTCCATAGCAGATTTTCCGCTGCAGATAATGTTGCTTCCCATTGACTTCAGTCTTGCTACTTATTGGCTTGTGGAATTTTGCAGCATAAAATCTGTAAGCAAAGTTTCAGCTATGGATAAGTTGCGTGTCACCGTACCCCTAAATTTCCATAATAAAAAAAACAAAAACAAAAAAAACTTCTCCCTTACTGGGTTATCTAAGAGACTTGTTTATATACATTTACATTTCAGCAAGGGCAGGGCTTACAATGTTCAAATATATCTAATTGAAATGTTGAGATTTAGTTATGCACTATTTAGGTTTGTGTAAAGGGTCATTGGAAGCCTTTATTACTTCTTCCTTTGGACTCTCTTTATTCAACAATAATCAGTGATAAGAAATGGTGTAATGGCATAAGGGCTCCAATTTCTCATAAAACCAATACAACACAATACCACAACATTCTCATCAGAACACTTTAAAGGCTCCATATACATAACAATCACTGGGTGTCCATACACGGCATATACAACTCAGGACAGAGCATTGCAAAATCACATTGTTGTGAAAATGAATTTAGTGATAAGACAGGAAACGATACATCTGTATTTACATGTTCAGTATCACACAGACGTGTCCACCTTTTTTAAAATAGACTCTTTATTTAGTTTAAGACTCCAGTTTCTCATGATAAAAATTCAATAAACCATTCCCACATGTTAGCAAAACTCTCAGCAGGCTGCAACTCACATGACAACCACTGGGTGGCCACACTGTACTTCAAGCATTCAAACCGACATCAGCACACATATGGCATTACTTACATATGTAGTAAACCTTTTCTTTATTAATTGATAACTTATCTAAACTTCAGGAGTCCAGTACAATGTCATAACATACCGGCCCTATCTTGATCCCTAATGCATTAGAATAAAGTTAAGTTAAACATAACTATCACATAACTAACGAACAATGAAGCCCAAACCTGTCTACATCAGCGAAAAGCCTAGGTGTATAAGTGGCTACTAAGACAGGTGTGCAGATGCAAAAAGGTTTAACCATAGGGAGAGGAACTTGGTTAATAGGTACAAAGTAAGGGGTTGTGGGGTAGGGTAATGTATCGCCTGGCCAGGCAAATGTCTGTTTGTGGCATATAGCCAGAAACTGGAGGGGGGGGGGGGGGGGTGGAATAGAACTGCTAAGGTTATGAGCACCAACCTTGAGTCAGGAGAGAAGAAAGGTTACGTGTAAGCAGTAAAGGGCCTAGCCAGATGGAGTGGCAGCTTATTTAAACACAATTAAAACAGAAAACTTCATTTTTTTTTTTTTAACAAAGTACATTAGAAAGATTTTTTTATTTACCATAATGAGTGCAATAGCAAATATTAGTTATTTTAAATGAGGTGCCCATTTAACTTCTTACCTCACGCCAACAAGTATTCACTGAGCAAGAGGCATACAGCTTATGCTTCCTGCTCAGTATGGTGCTTCTATGGTGCTTCTTTACTGCGAACAAATGTCTGCTATGCATTGCTGCTTAGTGCATGGCCCACAAAGGTAAGAGGCGACGATGTGTATCACCATGTATCTTGTAGTCAGTGAGTGTAGGGCTTAATCCAATTGTCAAATCACTGTTAAAACCAAACCAACTCACAAAGAAATCTAGAGAGGTTTTCTGAATTATTAAACATTCTCTTTGGTCATAAGATAAATCATTTCCACCTCACTCACCAATTTCCATTTACTCATCCATGGAATAAAAACACAAATGGCAAAAAAGTGTTGCACAGCGTCCCCTGCAGTCTACAGCTGTTTCACATACTCCGTACTTTGTCAATGTACTAGAGTGGGACCAGTCACTCTATCAGGTAGAAGCGCTGGTGTTGCATTCTATGTTGGTAAGTGTATCTATAAATTTAACACAAATTGTGGAGCATAAGTAGGGACTGACCAAACAGTGCCAAAAGTCCTGCAGCTTCTTAACTAAAATAATTCACTAAGGGCAAAACAAAATGATAACTGTATGGAGCTGTCACTTTGTTAACCCACTAAACACATTGAATGGGGAAAAGAGCCATAGCATAGCATGAAAAAGAACCCCTCAGGCTGTATTACTGAATGGAATGCTATCATGTCATTGTACAGATCTATCTTATATTCAAAATGTGTTGAAAAAAATATATACAACTGTAAAGAAGTGCATAGATTTTTCTAGACACAATGTAAAAAATGTAATTTTCAGGTGCCAGCTAAATTATATCATCATATTTTTGGAAGCATCAAATCCAAGCTACAAATTACCACAAGAGTGGAATCCCCTGGCATGTAAAACACACACAATTAATAACTGGTAACATGTATTTTCATAACAGCATTAATTAATAGCTATTGTTTGGCCCTTTGTTGCTTAGCTGTGGAAAGCAGTAAGGTGCTGTGAGCTACTCTGACGGAAAGAGAAATTAAATATAGATATGATTTTTTTTCTGTTTTGAATGGTGTTTATTTTTTACGCTTATTCATCATTACATATAAGTGAAATAATAATTTATATTAGCCAATGCTGTACTGATGAAACTGTGATAGACAGATCTAAATTACATTTACTGTAGGACTGATTCTATTTTTCTTTTTTTTATTCATATGGTCAGAAAATATACAATACTGTATGGACTATAAAAAAAAAATTAAAAAAATCCAACATTACACTTCTTAAACTGTTTTCTACTTTCACGCCACCATAATAGGATTACATTTTAGCATCTATTTCATGGCTTCCTGAAATTCTACAGAACATAAGATTAAAATGTGAGGTTTCTCGTTGTGGTGATCATACATGTATACATTGTCACATGTAATATGTCTCTCCCAAGCCATTTCTGATATTGTGGCATTAGATTGTCATAGTTTTCTATTTTTTGTATTCTACATTTATATCTTTTGGTTGCCAGATGGATACACTGGATCACTTGAAATAATCCCTAGGTAAGCATAGTAAATTACAATTTAGTAATAATAATATAGTAACCCCTTAAGGACTTTGTAATGACATCAGTTCCAAAAATTTATGGCAAACCCCCCACCCCAAAAAAATAAAAATAAAATAAAACATGGTGCGACAAAATTGAAGAAAAAAAAACATTTTGTAATTTTGGGAGCTTCCGTTTCTACGCAGTGAATTTTTCATAAGAATTACGCCTTCTCTTTACTCTGCAGGTCCATACAATTAAAATAATATCCTACTTATATAGGTTTGATTTTGTCTTACTTCTGTAAAAAATCGTAACTACATGCACAAAAATTTATACGTTTAAAAATGTCCTCTTCTGACCCCTATAACTTTTTTATTTAGTCCACAAGTCCACATACGGGCATGTTTGAGGCCTCATTTTTTGCGCTGTGATCTGAATTTTTTATTAGTACCATTTTTGTTTTGATTGGACTTTCTGATCGCACTGAGCTGCCGGGAAGGCTTCACTTTCACTTCAGACGCTGCAATCAACTTTGATCGCTGCATCTGAAGGGTTAATACCGGGCATCACTGCAATCGGTGATGCCCGGTATTAGCCGCGGGTCCCGGCCATTAATGGCCGCCGGGTCCAACCCGATATGATGCGGGAGCTGGCGCAGGACGTAAATATACGTCCTGCGTCATTAAGGAGTTGAAGGACATGTCCAGTGCTCACTTTTCTTATTGTATCCTTCCGGGCTGCAAAAAAAAAAAAAAAAAAGAAAATAAGCTTTCTCTTGCCTGCCTACACTCCCCCGGAGCTCCAGTACAGGTGTTCGGTCACGTAGCTGTATTCTTCTTACTTCCTGTTAGCCCGGCACGTCACAAGGAGCTTCAGCCTATCACTGGCCGAGGCGGGACATCGCTGCGGCCGGTGATAGGCTGAAGCTCCATGTGACGTGCCGGGCTAACAGGAAGTAAGAAGAATACAGCCCGGGGACCGAACACCTGTACCGGAGCACCAGGGGAGCGTAGGCAGGTAAGAGAAAGTTTGTTTTCTTTTTTTTTTTTGCAACCCGGAATGGATATAATAAGAAAAGTGAGCACCGGACATGTCCTTTAATTAAAGCTTGGCTATTTCCAAGTCTTCCTTTGCAGGTGTCCTCTGGTTTTAAGATGTTGGGTAGGGGGCTATACTATACTGCATGTCCATGCAATGAGTCAAGGGTCACACATGTTTAATAAGGATGGATCCTTAAAGGGGTACTCAGCCCCTAGACATCTTATCAGCCACCATGCCCCCTCCCATAAACTTGCATTGAGGGGGTGGGGCATGACATCACGAGGGGGTGGAGCCATGACATCACAATACTCCGGCCCCTGTATCATGAGTCATTAGGTAGGAGCAATCTTCGCTTTGAGCAGCTGATGACAAGTGGATACTGCAGGACAGATCACAGGGGTCACCAGCGGCGGGACCCCCATGATCAGACATCTTATCCCCTATCCTTTGAATAGGGGATAAGATGCCTAGGGGTAGAGTACCCCTTTAAGATTGGTGCCATTGATCATATTGCTTTGTTCATATAAAAGAAAAACACCTCAATATCTCAGTAAAGGTGGTTTTTATGGCTAATGGGTGGTAGTGCTATGACATTCAAACAAACGTCAAGAAATAAGTTGTCCATTTTACTGGACACAAAAGACACAAAAAATCTTGTGCACCCGAGCCTGCCCATGCTGCATATATGCCAGCTCATAGATTTGAACTACAATTTAAGTCATATAAATATATTTTGTATATATAGCTGAAATTGGCATTTTTGTTAGTACAGACATTGGAGGGGATCTACCAAGAAGATACAGTCTGGTGTAGATTTCCACAGTTGAAATTGTGTTAAATTTGGTGTGTGTCCATCCACTCCCCTTCTTGCAAAACCACACCCCCTTCACTACAAGTCCCACCCACTTATTGAATGTGGTCAGAAATGCCCCCTGCTAGATGCAGACATGATAAATGCCCCCTATACAAATTTTACATAACCTGAAAAAAAGGATGAATTAATATCCAAAAGTGCGACCTTCTTAATATACATTTTTTTTTAAAAGGGATACGGGATTGCATAAATTTCATAAATTTAGTACACTGATCAATGCTATGCCATAGCATAGCATTGATCAGTGTTACAGATGCTCCTTTACTACTGCCTGCCATGGCTGGCTGCAGTATAGGAGCGATGATCAGAGTTTTTTCACATTGCTGGAAGACAATCTTTTTTTCTCTTAGGGGTTCGCTCTCTGATTCTACACTGAAGGGTGGACAAAACTGAACCTATGGCAAACTGGGTAAGGTCTGGCTTAATATGGTGACCCAGAAGTCCATGGGATCTGGGATCATGTTGTCTATCAAAGAAAGTGCACAGCTCAGAAATGTATCAACCTGGTTGTTCAGGTGGTGATAAATTGTTTTTAAAAGTCAGCATGTACTCCAATGTGAAGATACCACTGCTGCTGCTCCTGCTGGCGTTGTGCTGCCAGAGGGAGTGAAGTGTCTACTCTGTAGGGAGAAGGAAGGTGACCCCCGTTCAGCAGCTATTTGCTGCTGGAAAGCCGTGGCAATCTGGCGCCTTAGCTTCTCCTATGAAAAAATTCCTCCATTCTGGCATTGTACTGAGGATCTAAGAGTATGGCTATCCAGTACTCATCTCTTTCCTTCATACATGCAATGTGTCACTGTGCAAGCAAGAAAGCATGCAGTCCACCATCTTTGCTAGCTTTTCTGAGGCCCCATCTTGTTCCTCCTAGATACAGTACATGTTCAAATAGATACATTACCCCATAGACCCATGTCACATGGCTGAAATTAGTTAAGAATTTACCATTAAGTGTGTTTTTACTCACATAAAAAACACTAGTGATTTATTTTAAAATAACTTTTATTTAGGGAAGAGACAGTCTGCAGGCTGTTCATATTTTTATATATATATATATATATATATATATATATATATATATATATATATATATACAGTGACCCCCCGGCCTACGATGGCCCCGACATACGATCATTTCAACATATGATGGCCTCTCAGAGGCCATCGCATGTTGAAGGCAGCATCAACATGCAATGCTTTTGTATGTCGGGGCCATCGCATAAAGGGCTATCCGGCAGCGCAGACTTCTTCAGCTGCCACCAGATTTAGGCCATTTACGGTGCCCCGTGTGGTCCGCTGACGATCACTTACCTGTCCTCGGGGCTCCGGCGCGTCCTCTTCGGGATCCCCTGCATCGTCGGCGCTCTCCATCGTCGTCATCACGTCGCTGTGCAAGCCGTCCCGTCATCCAATAGGAGCGGCGTGCGTAACGACGTGATGGCGGCGACGGAGAACAAGGATGCAGGGGAAGCAGAGGCCTTGCCGGAGCGTCGGGGACATCCCGACTGATGCCACAGCTGATGGCAAAGAGCTAGCAATTTTTTCCAGTCCAGACAGATGTGGTCTGTGTCCGGTTATCTGGTGTCCCAACTAGGATGCCGAATTAATCTGAACAGTCCCGTTTCAATGAAGGGTATCAGTTTACCTTTGATGCTTTTCTACAGCACCTGAGCAAAATTGAGCCAGAGTGCCAGACATACGTGACTGCACCAATATAATAGTGGCAGTTGTGTTTTTTTCCACAAAGTGTATTTTATACTTTTTCCCCAATGGGCTTACTGTATTTGACAGTGCCCTTTTAAGTGAATAGTCTCCTGGGATTGAGTTGATGATGAGCCACTGCTAGATGTAGGGGGTTGCCTTCAAGGTTAAAGGAGTACTCCGGGATAGGAAAACTTATCCCCTATCCTAAGAATAGGGAATAAGTTTCAGATCGCAGGGGGTCCGACCACTGGGGCCTCCCGCGATCTCCCGTACGAGGCACCGACAGTCAGCGGCCAGGGGCTGTGTCCTACCACCGCATGACGCGGCAGCCGATACGCCCCCTCAATACATCTCTATGGGAGAGCCGGAGCGCTGCAATCAGCAGCCTCTGCCTCTGTCATAGAAATGTATTGAGGGGGCGTGTTGGATGCCGCATCATGCGGTGGTCGAAATTACCTTACTTGTTCTCGGGGCTCCGGCGCGTCCTCTTCAGGATCCCCTGCATCGTCGGCGCTCTCCATCGTCGTCATCACGTCGCTGCGCATGCCGTCTCGTCATCCAATAGGAGCGGCGTGCGTAACGACGTGATGGTGGCGACGGAGAACGAGGATGCAGGGGAAACAGAGGCCTTGCCAGAGCGTCGGGGACATCCCGGGGACGCGGTGACAGCGATGGAAGGCGACATCCCACACAGCGGTGACGGGCGGTGATGGTTCGGAACGGTGGGTAAAGGTGAGTACAACTTCCTCTACCAGTGGTCTTCAACCTGCAGACCTCCAGATTTTGCAAAACTACAACTCCCAGCATGCCCGGACAGCCGTTGGCTGTCCGGGCATGCTGGGTGTTGTAATTTTGCAACATCTGGAGGTCCGCAGGTTGTAGACCATTGTCCTATACTTTACATTGCACAGATCCCTCAACATACGATGGTTTCAACAAACGATGGTCCGGATTACCATCGTATGTTGAGGGACCACTGTAATATAAAACTGAATTTTAAAGTCCATAATATTTTTAAATGCTTATTAAATATTATTGGTATATCTTTAAAAAAAATAGATGAATAAACAGCATCTGTATCAAATGCTCTTTTGAACCATTTTTGTTTGTACAATAAGGTATGCTTCAAAATGTCATGTTTCACGCAATGAAGGTCATATAGTAAGTATTGGTTTGTTGGGAATAAAGCTTTTGGCGTACAAAACAAAATTGGATTTAACTACACATTACATCAAATTATCAGTAAAAATGATTTTCTGTACCTCAAATAGCTGTATTGTTAGAATGCCACACACAAACAATAAGCAGAATTCTAGAAGCTGGTGATTTAAATAAAAAGAAATCTCAGGTTGTAATGACTAGTTACATGCTGAATTGTATTCATTGTGCACTGTTACTTCTCAGCCAGTAATGGAACTGAACAAGAAAATGACAAAATCACCTTTTCATCTTCAGAGTTAGTCTGTACAAATTTCTAATTTGCGTTGTATAC